>NC_077232.1:225386731-225691584 GCF_027887165.1 Monodelphis domestica | reverse complement strand
CTATTTTGTTGGATGCCCATACTTTCCCCTGGAAATATATAGTCAGTTTTGATGGATAGGTGATCCTTGGTTGAAGACCCAGTTCTCTTGCCTTTCTGAAAATCATGTTCCAGGCCTTGCGGTACTTTAGTGTGGAAGCTATCAGGTCTTGTGTGATCCTGATTGGTGCTTCTTGTTATCTGAATTGTCTCTTTTTGGCTTCTTGTAGAATATTCTCCTTAGCTTGAAAGCTTTGGAATTTGGCAATTAGTTTCCTGGGAATTGTCTTTTAGGGATTTAGTGTAGAGGGTGTCCTATGAACTCTTTCAATGTCTATTTTGCCCCCTTGTTCAAAAACATCTGGGTAGTGTTCTTGAATGATTTCTTATAGTATGATGTCAAGATGTCTGCTTATTTCTGGCTTTTCAGGTAGACCAATGATTCTCAAATATTCTAGTTTTGATCTGTTCCTTGATCTGTCATCTTGTCAGTGAGATATTTTATGTTTTCTTCTATTTTGTCAGTATTTTGGCTTTGTTCTATTAATTCTTGCTGTTTTGCAAGATCACTGGTTTCCAGTTGCCCAAATATGATCCTTAAGACCTGGTTTTCTGTTAAATCTTTTGGTTTTCTGATTTAATATTTTGAATTTCCATTTTGGTTTGGCCTATCCTGCTTTTTGTGGCTTCCAACTGTTTCTCCAATTGGGAATTCTTTTCCCTCAAACCATTATTTTCTCTTTGAACTATTTCCTACTTCTCTTGCCAGAAGGCTTCTATCTTTTGGATGAGATCCACTTTAAATTCTTCCAGAGCTTGTGGACAATTTCCATTTTTTTTGAAGGTTTTGGCATTGTTTGAATTTCCTCCTGTATTTCCTCTTTAGCCTGGGTTTTTCCTCTATAAAAATCTCTGAGGGTTAATGTCTTTTTAAAGTTTTTTGTTTGTTTGTTTTTTTGGTGGTGGAGGGAGGTTGTGGCTCCTGGGCACAATTTGTCATCACTCTAGGGTTTTTTCCTTCCCTTTTTAGTTAGAGATCTGAATGAGATGTGCAGGCTCTCTGTGTATGGAGTCAAGGAGCAAGGATTTTACCTGAGGCAAACTTTTGAATCAGCAGATTCTTCTGTTTGCTGCTCTTCTCTATGCTTCCTTGCCAAGAGGTCTCATGGTCTGCGCTCCCCACCCCACTGGGATTTCAGGGGCAGCTTCTGCTGTTCATTGCCCTTCTCTGTGCCTCTTTGCTGAGAGTACCCATGGTCTGCATTCCCCCACCTGCCGGGGTTTCAGGTGTAGCTGCTCTCAGGGGTAGGTCCTTGGAACTTTTTGTCAGCTCCCAAGGACCTAGAGGTGCCCCTTGCTCACTCCAGAGGTGTCCCTCTCTCACTTACTGATTCTGTCACTCGCTGGCTCTGATTCTGGCTCTGTAGGTGGGTTGGGGGAGGGTAGATCAGCTCATGTTTGGGTGGGAGTTTTTTCACCCCCTTATAGTGTGGAAATGCACAAATCCCATGTACCTTCAATGCTGAACCCTATTGTAGAGTCCCTTTGTTCTTATGAAAATGGTTTTTTGGGTCTTTTGAGGTAGTCCATATCAGTGGTTCTGAGGAGAAGAAGCTTCCAGTGTCTAAAATGCTGCCATGCTTACTCAGAAGTCTGTATTCCTAGTTTAGAAGGCTGTTACTAAAGGTTTTTCACAGGGAGGGCAGTTAGTTCCAAATCAGTAGATTTAAAGTCATTTTTGGGGAGTAAGCCTGTTTTTTATCCTTCTTTCTCTTGACCCAAAACACTAAGGAGAAGTATTTTTTCTCTCATATGCAAAAATGCTATTGTTTTCCCTTAAAGTTTTCCTTCTTTCTGTTTACTCTGTAAACAAGCCCCATTCAGCCTCTTTCAGGAAAAATGCTATTGCAAAGCATGCTTGAAACTTTGAATCAATGATTTTAGTTGGTAGAGATAAAAAGTGCAAGTTGGATCTGCTTATTTTTTTTCCTGGGACATTTTATTTTCATTGGAGATTTTCTACTTTCTTTCCTTCTCCTCAAGAATATACCACAAACTAGACTGCTTATCCTATAAGCCAACCTGAAATATTTTGAAAAAGTTTTAAAAGTCTTAAATGCTCTCAACATGCAGAGTGGAGATTCTGCTCCCTGCTTCAATGAGGAAATTCAGACCTCTGACAAATGGAATCTAAATGGATAATAAATATCGGGGCAGGAAACTTTAAAAGAGATCTGGAAGTTTCTTGCTAAGTATTTTGAGTTTATTCTCCTCCTATAATAGTGAACATGTCTATTGGGATAAGTGAAAAAGATTTTGACTGTACTGCCTGCCTGTACCTTCTCATTGGTTTATGTTATTGTATTTACTTATTGTTTTAAGGTTTAAAATTTTTTTAAGTTTATCTGTTTTAAATTAATCAATGTCTTTCTGTTTATACTGAATCATTTTAAGCTAAGTTTTGCCTATATTGATCTTTATTTTGTATCTTTGATGAAGAACAAAATATCATTGTATAAGCCCATGAACATCTTACCTAAACCCTTGTTACTAGATCCATCGAAGATGACATATTGCCTTTGTTAATTGTCACATAAATGATGATGGATGGATTTCAACAAAACTGGTTAAATTGTTTGCAACCTTTGGAGAATTTAAATGGTAATTCTAAGGCATCTTCAGAAATAATTTTAGTAACTAGTAGTTTCTGAAAGGATGATTTTATATATATATATATATATATATATATATATACATATATGTATATATGTATATATATATATATAAATGTATGTATGTATATTATAAAGAATGTTGTATTAAAGGTAGAGAAACAAAGAAATGTTTCTACCAAGGTGTTTATATGTAGCATGAAGCAAAAAAAAAGGGCTCCTGAAAAACTCTTCATTTTAATTTACCTCCACCAGAACAATCTAGATTTCTTGATGATGTTCTAGACTCAAATAAATTTTACTTTGTATAAAACTATGTTTACCAAAGTTGAAAGATTTGCTACATCTATAAAAAAATGTAACAAATATCCATCAGTTCATAGGTTTTTTTATGTCATCCAATAATTTTGTTGAAATATGACAGTGGGTTTATTTGGTATTTTAATAAACTGGGTTATTATGAATTTTCAGGACTTTGGTACTTCTTTGATTGTGCATTATCTACTGTGTAGCAGTCCACCCCTAGTTATGGGCAAGGGGAACAGTTGGTATGTGCAGATTGCCTTAAAAGAGAGCATGCTCAGTCTTGAGCATGCTCAGTATTGCACATGGCTGGGAAGGCCTCTGACCCTTGACCCCAGCTTCCCCCAGTTTAGGCGGGAAAACAGGTTTCTTTGTGCTCGCCTGGTTAAGAGAAACCACACCTATGCTTTGTCATTAACCAATGAGGATCATCCCTATGTACTGTGTATATTTGCATATCAAAGGGTATATGTAGCCCAGCAAGCTCCACCTCTCTCTCTCTCTCTCTCTCTCTTTCAGGCTAGCTGATGGCTGTCCTGGCAGGAGCTTGGCCTCTGGCCAAGCTCCATCTGTGTGGTATTAAATGTGGATCTCTGGACTGGTAAAAGCCTTCTGAAGGGTCCTTTGATCAGAGCTTTGCTGTGGCTCATGCTCACTCCTGCCACCTCATATCTCTAATTTGACTCCGTCATCCCCCTCGTGGTATCTAAAACTTCTATCCTGTCTCTATCTTCCTACCTTAAAGCTTCTCTCCCCTCTGAGGAAGCTTTATACTGTGCTATTATTCTGAAAATCATTTGTACTCATGCATGGCTAATACAACGTGTCACTGATTTTAAGCTACATACTTTTAATTTTTAAAACTTTTTATTATTGTTTTTCCTTGTATGTGCAAAATAGTATCTTAGTTTTATTTTTCTCTCATTTTTATATTTGAAGCACATGTCAACAGTATTGAGAAGATTTTTCTTTATTTTTTTATTTTGCAGTAATATAAGTTGCAAGTACATTTGTTCTCATATTAATGCACATGCCAAAAGCTTTAGAGTATAAAAATGATGCCATTGATTGGTTAAAAGAATTATGGGACTTTGCTTCATGATTCTGTCTGATTCCAGAAGAAGGGAATATACAAAAGAGCCACTGTACAGTGCTAAAGGAGCACAGAGTACTTGCAGAATGCCTATAGAACACAAGGTCAAAGAGACCAGATCCCAGTGGGATTGATGTAATTTTGAACCAAAACAAGAGGACTTGAACTTGTTTGGGGTTTGAGATTGTGGCTTTTTAATATGTGTTAAGTGCAGGATTTCCTTGAGCCACATTCTATCAAGCACCTCCTTTTTGTTGCCATCTAGGCTCCTATTTGCTGCTGAAATCTAATCCCTTTTCTGTCTTTCATTGTGTGGCAAACTTTCTATAGTCCTGATTACTGATTGGGTAGTGCATAATTGCTTAAGTCATTTTAATTGGGCCCTGATTCAAGGACCTGTTATAGATTTATTTTTCCTTTGTTCTGATTTATTTTTTATACATAAAACTTTTATATTTTGTATTTTATCCACGTTATTTTTCTCTTTTATTTGGATTTTTTCTTGTTTTTGATTTTCTTTTGCAAATTGATTCATATGCCTTATGACGTGACCATGTATCCCTGTGTAATTCCTACATGTATCCCCGTATTTTTATCAGGGAAACATATTTTTTTTTCCTCAGGGGGGAACTATGTTACTGTTGTGAACTTTGACTTGAATTTGAGCCAAATTTAGAACAAGAGACTACCTCCCAGAATCTAGTAGGTGCCGTTAAGATGCCTGCAGAGACTACATGCTGTACCAGAAGATTCAGAGTGAACTTTGGGATGTGAATTGAACTATGGGGGGTTGAAATGCCTTTGTTTTGAATATATACTTGCAAATTGGCTTTTTGTCAACCTAGTAATCCATTGGTTTTGTTCTTTTTTTTCCTTTCATCTACACATTATTGCAATTTTTAAGTTGATTATGTTTCCTTGATCCTTTTGGGGAAACTTTCCCAATAGAATCAAAGAGGGTATGTATGAATGGAGATTTTGAATATTTGACTTCATTTTCCAGAAGTCCTTAGTATTTCCCAAAATTCTCTATAATCTCTCCTACTTCCCCCTTTGGTGAGATCACTTTATTGGCATTTAAGTGGATGTATGCTCATTCCACACTCTCTCTGATCTGTGACCAGGCTGAAGCCAGGCAGTTCTTTTGCTTCAGTTATTATTAATAAAAGTTTATAAAATATAATATTTAATTGTATATTAATTTTAATCTTTACATATGACTAAAGACAATTTTAATTTCTTCTTTTTAGAATTGCCCTTTTGTATCCTTTGACCATTTGTCAGTTGGGAAATGCTTTGTATTCTTAGATTTGACTCAGTTACCTATATATTTGAGAAATGAAGCCTTTGTCAGAGACAGTTGCTAAAAGATTTTTTTCCTCCAATTTGTTGTTTCCCTTTTCATATAAATTGAATTGTTTATGTTTGCATAGAAACATTTTTTTTCATTTAATGTAGTCAAAGTTATCTATTTTATAATTCATAATTTTCTCTGCCTAGTTTTGACCTAAATTGTCCCATAGGTCTAACAGGTAAACTATTTTGTGGTACCTGATTTGTTTATGTTTAAAAATGAAACACATTTATTCCTAAATAATATGTAAATTTTGACTTTACCTTAGTACAGGGGTCCCTAAACTATGGCCTGCAGGCCACATGCGGCCCCCTGAGGCCATTTATCTGGCCCCCACCACACTTTCGGAAGTGTTTCCTCTTTCACTAGTGGTCAGTGAGAGGAACACAGGATGTGGATGCATCCTGAGCTCCTGGAGTACTGTATGTGGTGGTGCCACAAAGCGCAGCGTCTGTACTCATGTACAGTACTACTTCTGGTGACATAATCCTTTGCGTGCCGCCTTGTTCTAAGAGTAACTGAATGAGAACGAGGTGCCACACAAAGGATTATATGGCTGCACAATGGAAGACATCAGCATAGTGAGTGGCGATCTGGGGGTGTGACAAGGTGTGACAGGCCCATCACAGTCCCAGACAGTGGTATACAGTGTCACAGGCCCGGCACCGCCTCAGGTACTGAATACAGGCTTTGGATAGCTATGATCTGGACTGTGACAGCAGCGGTGGGGCTCTACTGTGAGAAGCCCACCACTGCCACTGAGTGCTTTATACAACACCCTCTGTTTTTTTTTGGGTTAAATTAATATAAGCCAATGTCTTATTTTGGGGGAAACATGGTAGTACAATGGCCCCCATTTTCCCCTAGAAGCACAACATAATGGCCCCTATTATATATATAGATCTGGGGAAGTTTAGGGGCCATTGTACTGTGTAGTAATGTGGGAAGAGACTTTTGGGCAAAGGGAGGTTTGGGGACCATTATGTGGTGCATCTGGGGGAGTATGGTTGCCATTGTGCTATGTGGGGAAGGTGAGGAATGTGCTTTTTGTATGACAGTCTATAATTACAGGTACATAAATACAGACCACAAGAGGACACACACTAGTGTTGTGCCTTCTTTTTTCCTTCCATGGAATCTGATCGCATATGTTTTACCCATACAATCAGATTCCTGTGTGAGTTCACAGATCTCAGTGTGGTTCGCACAGGGTAGTGTGAACTGGAAAGGTGGTGGAGGAATAGGCACTGTAATCATTCTGGTTCCCACACTGCACCAGTGTGAGTCTGAGGTAAAAGTGCAGTTCTACCAATATGGACACTGGTGAGGCTGAAATGATGTGGGCTGGGAAGGCTGCTTTGATGGACGCAGATCAGACTGCATTGATGGACAGGGCAGTCTGTATGACTCTGTGTGCACAAAATTATTTTTGGTCTATTTTTGTATGGCTATGTATATATATATATATATATATATATGTATATATGTATGTATATATGTATATTAGTAAGAGCAATTTGGAATCCCTTGGAAACAATGATGTCAAGAAAGTGAAAAATTGACTCAAAGTGTAGGATATTCAAAGAACAGTGGACTTATGATTACTTTTTCATGCAGTACAAGGAAAGAGCAGTGTGTTTGATATGCCAGAATATAGTGTCTGTGTTCAAAGAATACAATTTGCATCGACACTATGAAACTCAACATAAAGATAAATATGATTGTTTGGTTGGAGATGTGAGAAAAGATAAAATATTAAAACTGAAAAATACATCAACAACTCAGCAAAATACTTTTGTGAAGCAGAAGCAACTAAATATTTCATCACTGCAAGTTTTCAAGTTGCCAAGCTAATAGCATGCAATGGCAGACCATTAATGGAGGGAGAATTTCTTAAAGAGTACCTTCTTTTTGTTGCCAAAGAGATGTGTCCAGAAAAGGCAAATTTATTTAGTCCAGTTAGTCTTTCAGGATCTACAATTACATGAATGATTGAAGAAATGGGAGACAATTTGCATCAGCATTTGCAAAACTCCACAAGAAAACTTTCCAATTTTCCCTTGGCACTCAATGAAATCAATGATGTTCATGATTTTACACAACTTCTAATTTTTATTCATGGGACAAATGACAATTTCAAAGTCACAGAAAAGCTTGCTGAACTGCAAAGTATCAAAGAACAACTACAGGAGAGGATATCTATGAAAAGGTTTCCCAAACTGTGAAGGATTTGGAATTGGACGGGCTAACCTAGCCAGTTTGACAACTGATGGTACTCCTAGCATAGTGGGGTCTAAGAAAGGAGTAATTACTTGCATTAACCAAGAGATGGACAAGCATAACCATTCTCTTCCAATAGCCATACACTGCCTCATCCACCAACGAGTGCTGCTATGTGGTAAATCACTGAAGCGGGACTCTGTTATGAAAATTGTGGTATCTTTTGTTAACTTCATTAGTGCTGATGCACTAAACCACAAACAATTTCAGGAATTTCTGTCTGAGCTAGATTTTGCCTATGAAGGTGTTCTGTACCACACAGAAGTCCTTTGGCTTAGTCGAGGGAGAGTTTTGAGACATTTCTATGACTTACTTCCACAGATTACAGCTTTTATGCTTTCAAAAACAAAGAAGTACCAGAGCTCTATGAAGCAGAATGGAAATGGCACCTTGCCTTTCTGACAGATGTAACAAAGCTACTCAACAGTTTCAATGTTCAACTTCAAGGAAGAGGGAAGCTCATCTGTTATATGCAATCATGTGTGAAGGCATTTTAAGTAAAATTAGGCCTCTTTATCAAACAAGAGAAGGAGCAAAATTTCTGCCATCTCCCTTTAACTCAAAATCTGTAGCGGAAAAATCCTTGATTGCATTCCCAAAATAAACATGTGTGGATTCACTGGAAAAGTTACAAAAGGAGTTCCAGTTCAGATTTAAAGAGCTTCATTTCCATGAACAGGACATTGTAAAAATGGAGACTTGTACCCAGGACTCCAATCCCCAGAAGTCCTTGGGACAATTCCCAGGATGCTTTGTAATCTCACTGAGATCCTCACCCGGGTGGGATCAAAAGTTCTATTTAACTGGTTGTAAAAGCTTACTCAGTTCTCTTTCCTGTTTCTGCTTCCAAGCAGACGCGTCTCTCTACCTAGCAGGCAAGATGTGAGTGATTGTGAATGGGTTCTCTGGACCTAGACACATGCTTTTCTTACTTGTATTTTCTTAAACTCTTAATCTTAAATAAACCTCCAAAAGAATAATACTTCTAGAGAGAAACTAATTTTTACCTGCCACAGTTTGGCCCTAAATTTTAATCTTAACAGTATGGCAACCACTTTTGAAAAACGAAATATCTCAATCTTCTGATTCTTTTCTGTACTAAGTTCAGCTTTTCATAGCTACTGCCTAGAATTTTTTTAAGCCACATTTCTCTGGCCAAAGTTTTTTACCCTCACAAAACTGCTGCTCGTTCCAGCCTTTAGATAGCTCACTGGTTCCTGGCCTGGCCCTTCCCTGCCTGCCTGCCTGCAGCCATCCTCTTAGGACTTTCTTGAGCCTTTCTCACCTGGCCCTGCCTGCCTGTGTTCCTGCCTGAAGCCATCCACTCCAGTTTGCTGTTTGCCTCTCACCTGGCCCCAGCAATTGCCCCCCCCCCCCGCACTCCTGGCCACTGCCAGCCTGTTTCTGCACCCCAAACCCTCACGTGTGCGACCCCAGCTGGCTCATAAATCAGGCTGCTGGTAGCAGACCCAGTTTCTGCAGGATCAAAAACCAGCTGGTAAAAAACAGAGTATTAGCCTCCTTGTGGGTGGAGAATCATAGGAGGGAAGAGATAAGAGTGAAAGTTTTTCCAAACAGGAACTTAACAGCATGGCTATTTTACAAGGATATCTTTTAATTGCATTGATCCTTTTAATGACTTCACCTTCGTGTCAGAGAAAAAATTCAGCTCCGCACAACCCTTTAGCTAACTTTGGGGAGGCAGTTGGGTGTCTCAGTGGACTGAGAGCCAGGCCTAGGGATGGGAGGTCTTTGGTTGGAATCTGAACTGAGACACTTGCTGGCGGTGTGGCCCTGAGCGGGTCGCTTAAACCCCATTGCCTAACCATTCTCCTGTCTTCTGACAATAGGCATCTAAATGGACAAAAACCCAAGAAACTTTAAAGAGACTGGAGGTTATATTTTTAAGGCATTTCAGACTCCAATGGTTTATAAAAAGCTCTGTAGTCTATTGCATTTTACTGTTTGTTTTGTTTAAGATCTAACTTTGTGATTTTAAGTTCGTATATTACTGCATTCAATATTATTCTGTTATACTGTTCATTTTAATGTACTGAGTTTTAACTACTGTTATATTCTGTTACTTTTCCCCTATAACCATACTGAACAAACATTGAATAAGCCCATATATGAAAACAGCCTTTCTATTTTTGACTTTGTAAATTGTCACATAGAGGATAGATGGACTTTATCAGAACTAGTTACAATTGTATAACAACATTTGGAAAATTTAATGTGCTAAATATCTCAATTGATTTTAAGGGATTTTTTTCTAGACATGATTTTTAGAATTTTTTTTCTTAACAATCTCTGGTCATTTTGCCTGCCCCTACCACGAGGTAAGGCCCATTCTAGTAGCTGAAGTGAAATACAATTATAACCCCCAACCTTCCCACATTTCTAAATATGTCAATGGAAGTTGGGGCAGTTAATCTCAGGGCATGTACCCCTAAAAAGCCTCAAATAAAGGAGCATCTCTCACTTATACTCTTCAGCTCACTATTTTACTTCCACCAGAATGATATCCAGATTTCTTGAAGATGTTCTAAAACCCAAAATAAGTTTTACTTTGTTTAAAAGTGTTTATTACCAAGGTTGAAAGATTTGCTATGATTGTAAAAACTCTGACAAATATCCATCAGTTCATAGGTTTTTAAAAATGTCATATAGCAGCTTATGTGAAATATGATAGTGTGTTTGTTTGCTATTGTAATTAATTGGGATATTGAGAATTTTGGTGATATTGATAACTGCATATTTGTACTATTGTTCTTCAAAAATGTAAAATGTTACCTTATTCAATTCATTTGCTCATACTCACAGTGGATCATGGCCAGATATGAAGATAAAATGGATCTCATTTTTGGTGAGAAAGCCTTGCATTCTATATTTTCTTAGCTGGCACAGTGTGTCAATAATTATAAGTTATATCTTTGAATTTCTAAAACTCTTTTATTATATTTTCTTGCATGTGTAATATACTTTTTCAGTTTTTTATTATTTTTATCTCCTTTTTATATTTGAAGCACATGTCACCAGCATTAAGATTTTCTTTAACTTTTTTATTTTGAAGTACTATAAGTTTAAAATACATTTGCTATAATGTCAATGCATGCCCTAAAAGCTTGAGACTATAAAAATGATGCCACTAATTGTTTAAAAAAATTATGGGACTCTGCTTAATAATTCTGTCTGATTCCAGGACAAGATATACACAAAAAGCCATTGCATAGGGCCAAAGAAAAACCAATCCAGGATGGATTGATGCACTTCTAAAACAATGCAAAGGTCTTGAACCTAGTGTGAAGACTTGAGGTTACTATATTTAACATTGTTACGACATAGGCTTTCCTTGTGTCCACAATCACTCTGAAAATACTTACAGATGAGTATCCCCAAACCTTGGCTCCTACCTGGCTCCTATAATTTGGTCCCTTTTTTCTGTCTTTCATAATGTGGTAGCTTTCTGTACTACTGGCTACTGACTGGGTAAATGCATCATTGCTTAGATCATTTTAATTGGGCCCTGATTCAAGGACCTTTTATAGATTTATTTTTCCTTTCCATGGAATTTTTACACATAAGACTTTGATAGTCTATATTTTCATCCAGAAATATTTCTTTTTTATTTGGATTTTTCTGATGTCTTTTTAATTTCTCTTACCAATTGATTCATATACCTCATACCTCAGTCATGCATCCCTAAGGAATCCTGTGTTTTTGTTTTTGTTTTTTCTCAATCACCCTCAACACGGGGAAATGTAAAAAATATCATTACTTAAATTTCAAAGTTTAAAATTTTTTAAGAAGAATTTTAGGTCAAGAAAGATGCTACCTCTCTGAATCCAGAAACCGAACTGTTGGAGAAGACACTATGAAGAAGCCTCCAGACCACAAGCTGCACAAGAACATCAAGAAATGAACTTTGGGTGTAGGTTATTGAATATTTATTTTGAATGTACACTCTTATGCCAAAGGGGACTGACCCCCTAACTGGCTTTTTGTCAATAATGCATCCAGCAATTATTGGTTTTGTTCTTTTTTTCTCTTATCCTCAAATTATTGTAATCTTTAAGTTGATTATATTTTCATGATCCTTTTGGGGAAAAAAAGGTTTTTGTTTTTTTCAAAAAATGATCACACGGAAAAATGTAAAAATGGAGACTTGAACCTGGGACTCCAATCCCCAGAAGTCCTTGGGACAATTCCCAGGATGCTTTGTAATCTCACTGGGATCCTCACCCGGGCAGGATCAAAAGTTCTATTTAGCTGGTTGTAAAAACCTACTGAGGTCTCTTCTTGTTTCTGCTTGCAAGCAGACGCGTCTCATGATGTAGGTGAGTTTGAATGGGCCTCTTGGCCCACCTAGACACATGCTTTCTTACTTGTATTTTCTTAAACTCTTAATCTTAAATAAACCTCATAAAATATAATGCTCCTTGACAGAGAAACTAATTTTTACCTGCCACAGTTCAGCCCTAAATTTTAATCTTAACAACATACAGCTTTTCCATAACCCATTTTCTATTGACTTCGAAAATGTGGATACAGTTTACCAAATGGAAATGGCTGAACTACAGAATTGTAAATCTCTGAAAAACTCATTCAATTCCAGCAGATTGCCTAATTTCTATGTATCTCTCCCCTCTGAGACATAATCTAATCTGAGGAACCATGGACTCAAAATGGCAACCATCTTTGGCAGCACTTATGTCTGTGAGCAGACTTTTTCCAGAATGAAACATTTGAAATCTCCAACCAGATCTAAACTAACTGATGCACACTTGCATCACCTGTTAAGGTTAGCAGTGACAAATATGGAATCTGACATTGATCATCTCATTAGCCAAAAGCAGGCCCATAGTTCCCATTGAAATACTGGTCTGTTTGTTGATTTAAATTCCATTGTTCTTTATTTTAAATATTGTATTTGTTCCCATTTTTTTATTTAAAATAAGATATGTGCAGTGTAAATAGGGATTAGTTCATAGTTTTTAAAAATATTTCAGCCCTCCAAAGGTCTGAGGGACAGTGAACTGTCCCCCTATGTAAAAAGTTTGGGGACCCCTGTCTTAATATAAAATATAAGAGGTTGGTATATGCTTCATTTCTATCATACTGTTTTACAGTTTCCCCAAGAGTTGAATTTTTTTTTTGTCAAATACTGAATTCTTCCAAAAGTTTAGGATCAAACATTAGGTTACTTTGGTCATTTACCAATGCACGTTTATTATCTAATCTTTTCCAACTGCCCTCCACTCTATTTTTTTTTTTGCTGGTTCTGATTTTTTTGATGGTTGTCAATTTACAATATAATTTGATGTTCAATACAGTTAAGCACCCTTCTTTCAGATTTTTTACATTAACTTCTTTGATATTTATGTATGGTTCTTCCAGATAGATTTTGTTATTTTTTTCCTATCTCTATGAAATAATTTTGGATAGTTGAATATATAATTTAAATTAGGAAGAATTGCCATTTTTTAATATTTGCTTGGCCTAACCATGTGCAATTAATATTTTCCCATTTGTTTAGATCTGACTTTATTTATGTGAAAAGTGTTTTGTAATTGGGATCATATAGTTCCTGGTTTTATCTTGGTAGGTAGACTCCCAGGTATTTTATATTGTACACAATTATTTTAAATGGAATTTCTCTTTCTTTCTGTTTCTATTGGGCCATATTGGAAGTATAGAGAAATGCTGATGATTTTGTGGGTTTATTACCTACAACTTTGCTAAAATTATTAATTGTTTCAATTAATTTTTAACTTGATTTTCTAAGATTTTCTAGGTTTATCATCATATCATTGGCAAAGAGTGTTAGTTTTTTCATCATATTCTATTCTAACTTATTTTTTCTTCTTTTTATTATTTCTTGTAAAATATTGAATAGTAGTGGTGATGGTGGGCACCCTTGTATTGCTGCTGATTTGACTAGAAAGGCTCTTAGCTTATCTGCACTACAGATAATACTTGCTGATGGTTTTTGTGGGATGCTTTTTTATAATTTTGAGGAATGATCCAGTAATTCAATTAGTATTTTAATAGGAATTGGTGTTGTATTTTGTCAAAATCTTTTTCTGCATGTATTGAAGTAATCACATGCCTTATGTTGGTCCTGTTATTGATATGATATTGATGATATTGTTAATTTAATATTGAACCATTCATATGTTCCTGCTATAAAACCAACTTGCTCAAAATGTATGATTCTTATGATATATTGCTATAATCTTTATGTTAGTATTTTGTTTACAATATTTGCACTAACATTCATTAGGCATACAGTTTTTTTTTCATCTGTTTTTGTTCTTCCTGGTTTAGTTATTAACATTATATTTCTGTCAGGAAAGGAGTTTGGTAGAGTTCCTTCCTTACTTATTTTTTCTGAATAGTTTATATAGTATTGGGAATATTTTTCTTTAAATGTTTTATAGAATTTATTAGTGAATCCATCTGGCCCTGGAGCTTTTTTCTTAGAGAATGCATTGATAGCGTCTTCATATTTCCCTCTAAGATTGGATTGTTCAAAGTATTCTATTTTCTTCTGCTAATATAGGCAATTTGTATTTCTTTAAATATTCATCTATTTCATTAGATTCTGAGATTTATTGTTATATAATTGAGCAAAATTAATCCTAACAATTCTTTAATTCAGTATTTCTAATTTAGTGTTTAAATGGGAAGTTTTAATTGTGTTTTCCCCTTGTTTTCTTCTTAATTGCATAACCAATTCATGGATTTTCTCTTTTTTCTGATTTTTTTTCCTGAAATAAACATTTAATGATTTAAATTGTCCCCTAAGGACACCTTCAGTTACATCCCAAAATTTTGGTCTTCTTGTCATCAAGTCTCTTTAATAAAATTGTTGGTTATTTCTATGATTTGTTTCTTGACCTATACATTCTTTAATATGAGGTTACTTTAGTTTCCAATTAATTTTTCACCTTTTTTCTGTAGCCCTTTGTTCAAAGTATCTTATAAAAAAGGTATATTCTTTTCCATTCCTATTCATTTGTCTTCAGAGGTCTATCAAGTCTAACTTTTAAAAATTTCTATTTATCTCCTTAATTCTTTTTTCTTATTTATATTTTGTTTGATTTATCGAATTCTGAGAGGGGAAATTTAATATTCCCAATATATTGTATATTTCCTCTTGTAACTGATATAATTTCTTCCTAACAAATTTGTATGCTATGCCATTTAGTGCATATTTGTTTAATATTGATAATACTTCATTGTCTGTGGTTCCATGCTATTTCCTTTATCTCTTTAATTAGGTCAGTTTTTACTTTTGCTTTTGGGTAATTTGGATTCACTACCCGGATTTGCTCTTTCCCAGCTTCCCATGTTTCTTCTCACATTACATGTAGGGAAGATATAAGTTTTGTGTGGCTCCTCCCCTTCTCTCTCTTTTCTCCTAATCACAGCTGGGAAAGTGGACTTTTTGACAGGCAGGAGAATCTATACATGTGAGTTTACATTTTGCTAGGTAATTAGGTTTGAACTTCTATTTCTTTTAGTTTATTTTCTTTCTACTTCAAGTGATTATTAATAAACTTTATAAAATATAGTGTTTGGAGTAATTGATATTGATTTAAATCTTATACTTTGTCTGAAATCTTACTTGCTAACTCTGCTTTTTTTAACTCTAGCTGAAGCACAGTAAATTTCTTTCTAGCTCTTTACCCTTACTCTTTGTGTGTCTCCATGGTTTAAATGAGTTTCTTGTAGATGGTATATTGTGGGATTCTGGCTTTTAATCCACTGTGCTATCCTCTTCTGTGTTGTGAGCGAGTTGATCCCATTTATATCCAGTTATAATTTACTGCATGCTTCCCTCTATCTTATTTTTCTCTTGTTTATTCTTCTCTTTCACTCCTTTCAGTCTTTCTATGCTCATTAATGGCTTTGCTTCTGTTTTCTCCAGTACCTGATTTCTCCCTCCATTTTTTCTATGTCTTCCGTTCTTACTTCTATATTGGGTAAGTTAAATTTCTATACCTAAGTGACTCACTGGAAAATTCAGAGAAATGGACATGGCTGTGATAGAAATTAGCAACTCTGTTTCTAAAGAGCTCAGTTCAGGAAAGAGTTCAGAATCTGAGGACACAAACAGCATCATAGGAGAGGTCACCACAGAGAATCTTAAACTTTCAAAACTGAGAGGAAGAAGAGGTAAGACAGAAGTCTTAGATGATTGAAGAACAAAATGGATGAGGCTTCCTGTCTTGGGTTATAGTCCACATTCAGGTGATATATCATTCTCAGGGTCTAGGAAATCATTCATGGGGCATGTATACTGGTTCTGTACATGCTGTATATAATTCACTGGCACCTCACCAAAGTGCTTGGCAAATAGATAAATAGCAGCAAATAAATAATTTTGCAATTAAAAATGTCATTGTTGATGTTATTCATATTTTGTGCCAATCTCAATGAGAGTAATCTTCAAAAATTGTCTTTTATCTCCCCATTTTCCCTATCACTATGTTGATTTTTACATTCCTCCTAATGTAATTTGCCCACTTTCTCTTTTTACGGTATATTACTAGTTCTTTGGCCTTTTTTAATATTATCCCATCATTTTCAATTTACTCATTAATCTTTGTCTATGTATGCTCCTATTCATTGCCCGCATAGTGATGAAGTTCTTAAGTATCTAAAGTGTTCTAAATGTGTTAGGAGGGACTTGTGGGTAAACATGGCTGCAATCTAGACATGACTCGCTTCCCCACCCTGGCACCAAAAAAAATAGACTACCTCAAAAGATCATAAAAATCATCTTTGGAAGAATGGAGGGACTCTCCAGTACCCCACAGAAACAAAGGTATGTGGGATTTGAACATTTTCACACTATAAGGAGTTCACAAAAATGTGAACTGAGCCAACCCTCACCCCCACCAACCAAGAGTGAGGAATCAGAGCGCTCACTGGGACAGCGTGTAAGTGAGGAGCATCTCTGTCTGGGGGGGGGGCACACCAGGGTCCATGGGATCTAAAGACTGAAAGAAAACAACCTCTCAGGGCAGTTTCACAGTAGAATACTGTGTTGAGCACAGGGGACTGAGGAGCTGAACTCCTGAGTGATTGGGCTGAACACAGGAGCCCGCGCTCTAAGAAACCTCAGAGGCTGGGAAGAATTAGTCTGAGGCAACCTAAATTCACAGAAAACCCACCCATATCACCCAGACCCTAGACCAAAAAAGAAAGTGGAATAAAACCAGCAAAGGGATGACTCACATGGCCCAAAAATCAAGCCTCCAAGTAGAAAGGGGGGAAAAAAGTGACTATTGAAAACTTTTATGGAGGGAGTACCCAAGGAAAACAAGAGAATGAGGATGAAATCCAAACAAAATCAGAACATGTCTCCCAAAATGGAAACTATCCACAAGCTCTGGAAGATCTCAAACTGGAGCTTACCCAAAAGATGGAAACCTTTTGGGGAAAAATGGGAGAAAGAGATCAGCAGTCTGATAGACAAGACTTCACAATTAGAGAAAGAGCTGGAAGCATCTAATAGAAGGGCAGACAAAGCTGAAAAGCAAAACCAGTCCCTAATGACCAGAATTAAACAAATGGAACACAGCGAGAATACAAAACATCAAGAATCAATAAAGCAAAGCCAAAAAATTAATGAATTAGAAGAAAACAAAATATCTCACTGAAAAGGTCACAGACTTGGAAAACAGAGGAAGAAGAGACAACCTCAGAATTATTGGTCTCCCTGAAAAACCAGAGATAAACAAAAATCTTGATGCTATTCTACAGGAGATTATAGAAGAAAATTGCCCACATGTTCTGGAGCAAGGGGGCAAAATAGAAATAGAAAGGGTTCATAGAACACCCTCTATACTAAATCCCCAAAAGACAACCCCCAGGAATATAATCGCCAAATTCAAGAGCTTCCAAGAAAAAGAGAAAATCCTACAAGAAGCCAAGAAGAGGAGTTTCAGATATAGGAGGGCTCCCATAAGGATCACACAGGACTTAGCAGCTAACACACTAAGAGACTGCAAAGCATGGAACATGATATTTAGAAAGGCAAGAGAGCTGGGTCTCCAACCAAGAATCAACTACCTAGCAAAACTGACTATATACTTCCAGGGGGAAGTATGGGCATTCAACAAAATAGAAGATTTCCAAGCATTTGCTAAGAAAAGACCAGAACTTAGTGAAAAATTTGATATGCAAGCACAGAAAGCAAGAGAAACATGAGAAAGTAAATATGAAAGAAAGGGAAAAGGAGATAAATCTTATCTTTTTCTTTAAGTCAAACTCTCTTCTATAAGGACTACATTTATATCAAATTATATATATTAATATGTGGGGAAATGTATTGTGTAACTCTCAAAAATTGTATGAATTATAAGAGTAGTTAGAAGAATCATACATAGGGAAAGATTGGGGCATTAAGAAGATTTGATGAAAGGGGGGGCAAAGAAAGAAAAAGGGAGGGGGAAATCGACGATGATGCTAAGATTTACTTTAAGAAATAGGGGGGACTAAATAGAATAATAGTTCCCATACAAAGATACACATGGGAAGGGGAGGGGAAGAATTCTTATATGAGAAGGAGAGGAAGAGGTCGTGAAGTGGAATTACTTAAACCTTACTCTCAGTGAAATCAAATCTGAGAGGGAAGAACATCTAGATCCAGTGGGATCCTGAATTCTATCTTATGCAACAGGGTAAGAAAGAAAGGAAAATCAAGGAGTGGGAGGGGGGAGGGTGTGAATTTGAAAACTACTCAACCCTGTTCAAACCATTCTTTAGAGGATGGGATTTGGCTATTTCCTGATCAATAACAATAGAGATACTTGGAATAACAGAATCAGGTCTTGGAAACTACAATCTTCACCCTACTCAGGGTAACAAGATTTAGGAAGGGCTGCAGCAAAGCTCAAGATTTAATTATTTGAGAATATGGCCTTCAACAGACATGTGCAAAGGGGACAGACCTCTGGGCGGTCCTGGGTTAAGCTAAAGCCACCATTGGAACAGGTGAGACACAGGAAGTGAGTTTGAGGACAGCTGAGGAGGGCTTCTTGCTTCCTGTGTGGAGGAGAGGTGGTTTTTGGAGCCTGGTGCTTGTAGTGAAGGCCCTCAGACTGTTTCTCCATTTTGGTCATGTGAGTGATAGGGACTGATCTCTTTTCTTTGCCTCGGCTATCCAACGCCTTGGGTTTTTGGCCCAGCCTAAGCAGAGTGGGTATTTAAGCCCTATTCCCTTCTCTCCCTTTTCCCCCTCTCTCTCTTTCCCTCTAATACTTTTCTTTCTCCTGTTGTAATTAAAACTCCATAAAAGGTTGACTGCTAACTTGAGTTTTCATTTAGGAATTACATAGCTGAATTCTTTGGCGACCTTAAATTAATATATATCAGTCTTTTAAAGTGATTTCCATATCACAAGGGAGTATAAAAAGAGAGGGAAGGATAGGGGGGAGGGGAAGGGAGTATAAAAAGGGAGGGGCTAGAAAGGGAAGCATATCAAGGGAGGGGACTAGGGGGACTGACCTAAAGTAAATCACTGGTTCAAAAGGATATAGTTAAAGAAGAAAGGTCAGAACTAGGGGAAGATATCAAAATGCCAAGGAATCCACAAGTGACAATCATAACTTTGAATGTGAATGGGATGAACTCACCCATAAAACGTAGACAAATAGCAGATTGGATTAGAACCCAAAAACCTACCATTTGTTGTCTTCAAGAAACACATATGAGGTGGGTTGATACTCACAAGGTTAGAATTAAAGAATGGAGTAAGACCTTTTGGGCCTCAACTGATAGAAAGAAGGCAGGAGTTGCAATCATGATATCTGAAAAAGTCAAACCAAAAATAGACCTGATCAAAAGGGATAGGGAAGGTAATTATATTCTGTTAAAAGGGAGTATAGACAATGAGGAAATATCACTAATCAACATGTATGCACCAAATGGTATAGCATCCAAATTTCTAATGGAGAAACTAGGAGAATTGAAAGAGGAAATAGACAGTAAAACCATATTAGTGGGAGACTTGAACCAACCACTATCAAATTTAGATAAATCAAATAAAAAAAATAAATAAGAAAGAGGTAAAAGATGTGAATGAAATCTTAGAAAAATTAGAGTTAATAGACATATGGAGAAAAATAAATAGGGACAAAAAGGAATACACCTTCTTCTCAGCACCACATGGCACATTCACAAAAATAGATCATACACTAGGTCACAGAAACATAGCACTCAAATGCAGAAATGCCAAAATAATAAATGCAACCTTTCAGATCATAAAGCAATAAAAATCTTGATTGGAAAGGGTACATGGAGAGCCAAATCAAAAATTAATTGGAAATTAAATAAAATGATTCTCCAAAATTGGTTAATTAGAGAAGAAATCATAGAAACAATTAATAATTTAATTGAGGAAAATTACAATGGTGAGACATTCTTTCCAACCTTATGAGATGCCAAAGCAGTACTTGGAGGAAAATTCATATCCATGAGTGCATATATTAACAAATTAGGGAGGGCAGAGATCAATGAATTGGAAATGCAAATCAAAAAACTCGAGAACGAACAAATTAAAATCCCCCAGAAGAAAACCAAAATAGCGATTCTAAAAATTAAGGGAGAAATTAATAAAACCGAAAGTGATAGAACTATTGAGCTAGTAAACAAGACTAGAAGCTGGTACTTTGAAAAAACAGACACAATAGACAAAGTACTGGTCTAGTACTGGTCAAAGTACTATTAGGAAAACCATCCACATAATTGACCACATCAACAAGCAAACCAACATGATTATTTCAATAGACGCATAAATAGCCTTTGATAAAATACAACACCTATTCCTATTAAAAACACTAGAGAACATAGGAATAGAAGGGTCATTTCTAAAAATAATAAACAGTATATTTCTAAAACCATCAACTAATATCATCTGTAATGGGGATAAACTAGATGCATTCCCATTAAGATCAGGAGTGAAATAAGGATGCCCATTATCACCTCTAGTATTTGACATTGTACTAGAAACACTAGCAGTAGCAATTAGATAAGAAAAAGAAATTGAAGGCATTAAAATAGGCAAGGAGGAGACCAAGTTATCACTCTTTGTGAATGACATGATGGTCTACTTAAAGAATCCTAGAGATTCAACCAAAAAGCTAGTTGAAATAATCAACAACTTTAGCAAAGTTGCTGGATACAAAATAAACCCACATAAGTCATCAGCATTTCTATATATTTCCTACACAGCTCAGCAGCAAGAACTAGAAAGTGAAATCCCATTCAAAATTACTTTAGGCAAAATAAAATATGTAGGAATCTATCTCCCGAGACAAAGACAGCAACTTTATGAACACAACTACAAAACACTCTCCACACAACTAAAACTAGACTTGAACAATTGGAAAAACATTAACTGCTCATGGGTAGGATGAGCCAATATAATAAAAATGACCATCCTACCCAAAATCATCTATCTATTTAGTGCCATACCCATAGAACTTCCAAAAATTTTTTTTCTGTTCAAGTCCATTTTTTCATTAATTACCTTAAAGTACTTAAATACCTATTATACCATAAGTATCTTAAGTACTTTAGTTATCATTATCCTTTGCAAAGAATGTAATCAGTTTAACTCCATTGTATGATTATTTTAACTATATTAAGAATTTTAGTTATTTCTTCTACTATATAAATCCTAAGTATCCTAATTACTTAACCTTCTTCCCATTCAGTGATATGATTAGTTTAACCTCACTGAATCCCTTCCATCATTAAAAAATTATCTTCATATTTTTAAGTGTGAAATTTGATTATTAAATTTTCTTTTTAGTTCTGGCTATTTTTAAAGGAATGCTTAGAATTCTTCTATTTCATTAAACATACATTTCTTTCCAAGGAATATTATGTTCAGTTTCACTGGATAAGTGATTTTTGGATATAGGCCTAGATCCTTTGTCATGCAGCATATCATATTACATGCTTTCTGATCCTTTCATGCAGAAGCTGCTAAGCCCTGTATATTCCTGATTGTGGTTGTATAACAATTGAATTGTGTTTTTTTTTTCTTTCTGCTTGTTATTTTTTTTCTTGGCTTTGGAGTCCTGGAATTTGAATATAATAGTCCTGGAATTTTAAAATTTGTGATTACTTTCAGGAGGTAATAATTGGATTCTTTCAATTTATATTTTGTCCTCCTGCTCAAGAATAACTGGGCACTTTTCCATAATTTCATTCATTATGGTGTCCTGGTTCCTTTTTTAATCATGGCTTTCAGGCAATTGAAGGATTCTTAGATTTTCTATCCTGGATCTATTTTCCATGTCAATTGTTGTTTTTTTTTCAGTGAGAGATTTCAAATTTTCTTCTACTTTTTCATTCTTTTGATGCTGTTCTAACATTTCCTGCTCTTTCATGAAGTGGTTAGTTTCCATTTACCCAATTCTAATTTTGAGGGTACCATTTTCTTCTTTGAGGCTTTTTACTTCCTTTCTTGGAGAGTTATTTACCTATATAAGGTATTCTATTTCCTTAGGAAACTGTTTTCTTTGGTAATTTTTTTGTTCTAAACTGGTAACTTTTTCTATCATTTTTTCTAACTTTTTTTCCCTAAGATTTTTATGATCTGTTTTTCTCTCCCTCTTTGGACCTCTTTCAGGGGTTCTTTTGTGTTTGACATCCTTTCACATTTTCCTTTGACACTTCACAGATTTTTATTTTTGTGCTACTGCTCTTTTCTGAGCATGCATTTTGGTCATCTCTCTTGTTGAAATATTTCCTAGTGTCAGATTTTTCTCTTTCTTTTGCTCATTGGGAGGTTACTCCCCCCCCCTCCCTGCCCCTTGATTTTGTCTATATGTTGGAGCTTAATTCCTTTCCTAAGAAGGAGAGAAAACTGTCCCAACCTTATCCTGTGCCTGGGATGGGTTCAGCTATCTCAGTCTCAGAGTAGGCATTCTGTAGAGGTGGCCTGGTTTGCCTACTGTATAAAGTTTTGAATTGTTCCATTCAACTGTTCGAGTTCAGTTCTCTTCAGTTCTGCAGAGAAATGGCATTATTGGGTAAAGTGCCTGTGTTGGGTCATATCAGGCATGTCTCTATTGCTGCTGGACTATGTAAGTCCCCTTTCCTCCCACTGCTACTTGTATTACATTGGTTTCTTTATTTACCTTCCTGAGGCTAGACTGAACAGACTATGTTTTTTTCTTCTATTGCTTGTATAATAGTCATGTCCAAATTCTGCTGAAGTTGGTCTAGTGCTTTCTCCTCATACCTCAGTCAGATGAATTCTTTGCACTATCTCCCCATGTTTTTCTGGACCTAAATACTATTTCAACACTTCTGTTGATTCTATTGTTCCAATGGTCAATTTGAGCTCTTCTTGGAGGGTGGTTGGTGGATTTCAAATATTTCTTACTTTGTCACCTTTGCATGATATCCTCAGTCTTCCCCAGAACAATTGCCAGAGTTTTGTGCTCTGAAGCCACCCTGATCTAGAAACTTTTTTTTCCAGAATATAAGTTTTTTGAGGTCTTGTTCTTGGTCACCATTGGGTTGATATTAATTTTTCCATATTTATCAGAATTCCTCCTATCTGTTGTTTCTTATGGTATACCACCATTTAACTGAATAGATATAAGAAAATCATTTTCCTGGTCATTCTCCAATTTATTGCTTGCTACTTTGTTTTTAGTAATTTTGTGAGCAAAACATTCTTTGGTTTTTTAAAATATTATATAACCGTACAATTTTCAATAATTATTTCATGATTTTTTGTAATCCTGTTCTCTATCTCTCTGCCATCTTTGCCACTATCCACAAGGCAGCATGTCATATTTGATATAAGTTGTATATGAGTTATTATGCAATCCATATCTCTGTGTTCATGATGGTGTGAAAGACATAACACTTATACTAGAGAAAAATTCATGGGGGGAGGAACAAACTAAAGAAAATCATACTTCAGTCGGCATTTAGAGTTCATCACTTCCTTTTTTAGTGGAAATTCTGTACACACATTGTTATAATATAGATATTTTTAACTTTAAATAATCATGTACATAAAAACATGTGTTTAAATCATCAAAATAGCATATTTTACAACTGATGATCTTCTTTATTCTTTGATTACAAATCCCGTGAACTCCCCCCAGCGTTCCATGCCAAATTGTAAGTTGAAAAAGTTTATATCTTCCTTTATGTCTCTCCCTTTTAAGCCACGTAGCTTTAAAAAAAAATAGGTGTTTTTCTATTTGGGATTCTCTGGTGCATGTTACTTAACATGCAGATTTTTGGTCTAATTTCTTTCAGTCAGATTTCAACTTTTCCTAGTAGTTCTTATAAGTTGGGGAATACTTATTCCTTTCTCCCACTGTGAAGATTAATTTAACTCTCCCCTGGCCATTTTTAGATTTAATCACCAGAAGTGTATATGCCCCACTTACACTTGAGTGGGGGAGGTCTGTGACCCACATGTGCAATAGTGGGTGACGAATCAGAATCAACTGACTTCCCCCTGGGAAGTCCTAAGCAAAGCTTTAGCTGTTATTGGTGCACATAAAATGGAAGGAAGCCAAAGGAAGTGACTAAAAGAAATGGTCTTTAAAAATGCCAAGAACTTCCTGTGCAGAGGTCTTTAGGTTTTTTTGGTCTTTCATCTTCAATTTGACTTTGGAGGAGCTCTGACTGAGGTTCTCTGGCTGCTTCTATTTTCCTTAAAACTACCACGTGGGGTGAGTGAAAAAGGCTGACTCCTTTCCTGGATTTTCTGAAGGAACTAGCCTCAGGAGAAACATACTCTATTGATAGATGCTTCCTGCATCCCCAGGTCCTTGTCTCAACTTAGGTCTCTCTGGCTAAGAGCTAATTATCCTTGCCTGGGTTGAGCCAGGGTTTGGAACAAAATACTTAGTATAGAGGTTAGGTATCTTACCCTAATCTCTCTCTGATTTTCTTACTTCAGTTTCCATATTTTATAAATAAATTGTTAAAATAAATCTCTTTGGAATTTGACTAAATTCCCAGTGACCCTACTCCTAAATAATCTAGTCCAACCTTTTATACTAACTCCTTACATTTCTACCCCTTATACCACAGAATGTTTTGTGTATTTGGATATAGGGAATCCTTCTCTATCATGTTTATTTGATTATCTAGGCTTTCTTGATAATGTTAAATTTTATTTGCTTATCCAGAAAAGATGATTTTGACAAATTTTTAGTTTATAAGTTCAGTTATTATAGCATTTAGTCAAATTCCAAAGAGATTCATATACTCTTAATTGCTGTGTTTCATTAATTCTCTTGACTGTTATTCTAAATGTCATATTATTTTCTGTGTAACTATTTGTTTTTGCTTGAAACAAATATGTATCTTAAAGTCAAAATACTGAATAATGGCTAAAAAAAGAAAAGAGTCACAGATAGAGGGGAGGTTGGGGCAAAGCTCACCAAAAAGTTTGAGTGAATCATATGGTCACTTATTTTCCGTGTTACTGTTACCTTGATAGCTAGTTACCAGAAATTTCTGTGGGTTTTTAAGATTATAAAGCTCAGGCATGTCTGCTCAGTTCCTTCCTTCCTAGCCAGACCTTCTGGACATAAAGAATTGTCAGTGGAATATGATAAAACTTCATCTCTGTGAATTAATTCTGACAAGGCTCTCTCTTTCTCCTTTTTCTCTGTCTCTGTCTTTCTCTGTTTCCTCCTACACACACACACATGTATATCATATATACAAACATGCCTACCTACTCTAGTGACATTTGGAATTTCCTATTGTTTCCAATATAAGAAACCATATAGTATATTGCAAATGCCATTTCATTATCTATACTCTTATTCATAGACAGTTGGGCAGGGTATTTGGCAAGAACTATCTGTCAATGGCTGTGCTGGCATTTTTTAAAAATTAGGCTCTATTCTAATGACTAGAATAAATTAAGGTCTCCTGGGGCGGCACAATCCTGATAATTGGAAGGAAAACTTTTGCCATGTACACCATATGGAAACTAGGCAACTGAATGTTTTCCAGATTGTTAATAATGTTCTGGCCATTTTTACATCCCAGCGTCTCATCAGGGTGTTCAGGTCAGCCTGGGTTCCTAAAGTCTACATATACCAATGAACCAGTAAGATGTAAAAATTTGAGGATGAGACATACCATAGATTTTTTTGTATTTCTCTTCTGAAGTCACTGGTCCAAATAAGTAATAGGAGCAGAGTAATGACAACAAATACAATATTACTAATATTAATAGTAGTTGTTTGTCCTTTGTTTTGAGGAGGACCAGTGAAATCATGAAGATGATTTCTTAATTTGGATTTAGGCAGAGTTCCACAAAGTTGTGAGGCTCACTCTCCCTTCCAGTCATCAAAATCCAATGGCAAGATAAAAGTCAGGATGACTGGTGATGATCTGGGATTCAGTGATGATCTTTTCATCTTTGATGTTTGGCCAAGTTCTAGGTATTCCTCAGTGTCTGTTGGGTTTGAAGTCTGTCAGGTATACTCAATCTGGTTTAGTCTGGCCACTGTCATGGTTTTACCAGTGTGTGGCCACTTCACATGCTACAACTTCTTGGAGCCACAGGGAAGAGTTGGGAGAAAGGTAGCCACCAAAGGTGGGGGAGCATCCCTAAAAAGACTCATCAAGGCCCCATGCCAGAGGTGCTAGTTCTCTATGAACACTAAATATATTTCATTAGTAGCAGCAGCTCATATATAGGTAGCACTTTAAGATTTACAAATTACTTTATCTCATCATTCTTCAAAACAGCCCTGTCAGTATGTTCCTATTAACATCTTCATTTTATAGATGGAAAAACTGAGGAAAAGAGATTAAGTAACAAATGTGAGATTTCCATTGATCCCAAGACCAGGGCTTCCTGTACGATGACACATTGCATAAAGTAGCAGTCTGACCACAGTAATTCATTTAGATCATTTACTATCATATAAAATGTGATTTTTACCAAGTGCCAGACATTGTGTTAGACCCAAAAGACGTAAAAAAAAAATCAAAGCAGTTCCTACTATTAATCAGTCCATTGTTAAGCATGCATTAAGTGCTTGGCATGTGCCAGACACTATAATAAGTTTTAGGAATACCAAGAAAGGCAAAAGACAGTCCCTGCTTTCAGGGAACTCAGTGTCTAATGAAAGATACAACATAAAGGCAATGATTTACAAACAAGAGATATACAGGATAAATTGCACATAATCAATGGAGAGAAATCTCTACAATTAAAGGGAAACAGGAAGGGCCCTAAGGAAGTATATTTTCTATTAGAGAAGACCACATGTACATATGTTCATAGAAGTAAATTTGGAATTCATAGAATACATAAAAAGCAAATACAGGTAATTTTGGATGACAGGGACAATTTTTAAAAATGACAATAATAATAGCTAACAATTATGCAGTGCTTACCACATGCCAGCACTATGCTAGGCACTTCACAATTATTATCTCATTTGATCCCTACAACAACTTAACACTTTCCAGATAATCATACTCCATACTTGCTCTACAGGATTTGTTTGAAAGAGATTTGGCCTATAATTTTCTTCTGCTGTATAATAGTATAGTCTCATGCCCTTCTTTCCTTGAGTTGATAATGATATTTGAAATCCCTTTAATATTTTGGTCTGTGTGGATTCAGTATTACTAGCAGACTTTTTGATCTGATAAGTTCTAATGAATGCCATTGTAGTAGGAGCTATGATTTGGAAGCTCTATGCAGGTACCTTCCGTTATTAAATTGTCCTTTCTAAAAAAAAAAATTTGCAGCTTCCATCTTATCTATTGCAAACTTTATGGTTTCTAAAGGGAGTTTGCATCAGGTACCAAGGTTATCCATTGGATTTTATAGTTTCTATTCTTGCATACCATTCAAATGTTTTGCCTTTCTCTGCATTTCTCAATATATCATTCATATATTTCATTTTCTTGTTGCACAGCACAGTGCAAATCTCAACAGCAGGCTAATATTTATCTCTTTCATCTGCCAAAAATGAGAAAGTGCTTCACACTCCCAGTGCTTCGAGCTCTACTATTGTCAGTAACAAGACAATTCTTTAGGCTGTCATTTGGTTTCATATGTTCCCCACTGTCTGCATCTACTTCTCAAATTAGTGTTTACAGTGTTTCCAATTATTATCATTTTTTGTATATTTACATTTTGTTTATAGCTAGCTAGCTAGAGTTTAGAGCAAATGGATCTTGGCATTTAGTAATTCCTTGGATAGCCTCAGTACCAGATAATCTCATCAAACTGAACAACACAAAAATACAGTGTAACAAATTGACCCACTAATACACTTTTGAAAGAATCAAGGAGGGGATTTGTCCATTTGATTATACTACAGACAAAAGTGAGCATACATAATTTCTTGGTCATGGGTAGATAATTCTCTTTGAGAAGATATTTTCTCTTCACTCCTCCTTAATATACTTTCAGAGCAGAAGGGCCATACAATGGCATCCAATTTCTTCAGCAACCATATAACCCCTGGGGAATGACAATGTGTTCATTATTTTTCATGCTCAAGAAATCAGTCCCTGTCTAATGGAACATTTGTCCACTCTCTATGGAATGTGTCATCTATATCTTTCAAAAAAGAATGTGTTCTTTGTCCTAAGAAGGATTTGAAATTTTAGAAATACCACTCAATCTTAGATTCAGCAAAAAAAAAAAAGTCTCTCTCCACATGTACATATGCATATGTGTCTGTGTGTCTGTGTGTGTGTATCTTGGCCTCCAGGAGAAGGGGAAACCAATTCAGTCATTGATTTACTCATTCAGTACATTTTTATGAAGTGCCTATTCCTGACACTGTGCTAAGTGCACAGAAAAATGTAAAGCAATCCTAAAATATGATCATTACCTTCTAAAAGCTTAAATTTTGACCAAGGACTCTGAAATACACACATTGAGAAGTTTAGGAGCTGCAAAACTAGATGGAAAAAATAAATGCTATGAGTTTAGGGAGGAAAAAAACTTGCCTCTTTGTCTACAAACTTATACAACTCAAGTGTGTCAAAGTAAGACATTTCTTAACCTAGAGGCAAGTTGTTCTGTTCTTGTGCACAATAAAGACAAAATTTTGCAAGAAATGATTTAAACAGATGAATTCTGACACAGTATTAGCTATTTATTAATAAACATTTTTAATCTTTATATATACATTAGTGTCACAGATTTTGAACTGGAAGTCATCTAGTTGAACCTCATTTTACAGATAAGAAAATTGAGGCTTAGAGACTTTAACATCAAACTTTACAAACTTAACAATGAAAGATAGAATTTGAACATTAGTCCTCAGATTTCAAATCCAAAGCTGATCTTGCCATGAAGTATTTGGCTTCTATTCTCTTTATATTTTCCATCTAATAATAACTATAATACTAAGGATAAGGAATAGACCTTAGATTTATTTGTGATAAGAAAGCTCAGATGAGGAATCTTCCCCTACAGATGTGACTAAATATGTTTGAATCCATACTATTCAAAGATATAATTATGTAAAATATGGACATTAGTTCTGGTCCAATGGAAATATGCATGGAAATTTAAATAGTTATGGCACCACTTCTTGAGGGTTCTTTATTTGATCTAAATTGTTACTATTACTATAAAGAATTTGATAACATCTCTAAAAGTTAGAGTTGCCAAGATTGCTAAAAGGTTCAAAGACTTGCCCAGATTATACATTTGTTATGTGTGAAAAGCTAGACTTCAATGCATGTCTTTATTGCTTGATGTCCAGCTCTCTGTTCTTCTATACTATCTCTCCAATAATTTATTAACCATAATGCTAATAATAATGAAATCGCACTTGTAATAATTTTAGGTTTATAAAGTTATTTCTTCTCAAGAAATTGTTGCAAATATTATTCCCATTTTACAGATAAGGAATCTAAATATCTGAGAAACAACAACTTGTTAAGAATCAAGACTATATACTTCTAATCAGTGCTATCTTTGCTCAAAACATTTTTGGAATTTGCCGTTAAAGCTTGTACAACATAGGTTTTAACATTATGAGTGGTGGAAAATATTTATCCTTTGAGGGTGTATTTGATGCTTTTTTAATAGTCAAAAGCAATTTAGAGCCAATTTGGGCTAATAAGGTGGGCAATTAAACTGAACAATACCATGCTTGATTAAAAACCAGAGTGTAACTAATATAACAAAAGTAGTTCATCTGTAGAAACTCAAAAAGGGAAGGGATTTCAGGGGCCATCTAGTCCAATCTTTTATCTGAACAAGAATGGATTCATAAATTGATTCTGAATATAATTTCAAAAGAAAAGCTCCAGAAGTAATAGGTATATCACTGGAATAAATATACAATACCCCAAGATTACAATTTTGAAAGATGACAGTATTTGTAAATATTCATTTCCAGAGAGGCATTAAAATATAGTAGATAGAGCTCTGACTTTGTAGTAAATAAGGCTAGGATTCAAGTGCCATATCTCATATATATATACTGTTTGTATTGACCTGGGAATTATGGTAATGGGGTGATGATTATGACAACGATATATTTATATAGTACTTTAAGGTATGCAGTGTGCCTCACATTTATTAACTCATTTGATATTCACAGCAATTCTGAGAAGTTGGTGTTGAGGAAATTGAGGCTGAGAAAATTTAACCAACTTGCTTGATGCCCCATGTCTGAGGCAGGATTCAAACTCACATCTTCCTAATTCCAAATTTCATTTTCTGTCCATTACACTACCTAACTACCCTATGCCAGGAATTTTACTTAGTTTTAGGGGGTTCAAAGAAAGGCAAAAATGAGTCCTTGCTCTCACAGGGCTCACATTCTAATGGGAGAGACAGTATGCAAACAACTAAGCACAAGAAAAATATATGCAGAGTAAACTGGAGCTGTTCTTAAAATAAAGGCACCAGAATTAAGAAGAAGTAGGAAAGTCTTATTACTAATACTTGAAGGAATCCAGAGAAGCCAGAAGGAAGAGATGATAGGAGATAGTCAGTGAAAATGAATGCAGTCGGCAGATGGAATGTTCTGTTGGAGAAACAGCAAGGGGCCCGTGTAATGGTACTGAAGTGTAGCAAGCAGAGGGGAATAAGGTATAAACATATTAAAAAGGTAAAGGGCTTTGAGAGATAAATAGAATAACTTATATTTGATCATAGTGATACTAGGGAACAGTCGAGTTTATTGAATAGGGAGTGGCATGGTTCGGATGATCAAGTTAGTGGCTAAGTAGAAAATCACTGTAATAGAGTAGGGAAACTAACCTCCAGGTTATTATTATGATCTAGAAATGAAATCATGAGTTGATAAGATGATGGTACTTTTTAGCTTTTTCTGCATTGCATGGAATAAAGGCAGCAAACTATGAATCATTCAAGATCTTTTAGGAATTAAGAAGGTAGGTTACTCAAGAGTAAAGAGGTGGAAGCCACAACAAAGATGAAGAACAGATAAACATGTTGCCAATTTAAGGAAAAGTAGAATGGTATTTTGTGATCAGATAAAAGGTTTCAAAGTTCATGAATATGGAATTAGATGACAAAATCAAGTTTAAGGTTATGTTCATCTCGATGTTTCTTAGATGAGATGAATGAGCAAACCATGGGGAAGAAGCAAGTTGAAGAATTGTGAGGTAAAGGTGTTTTGAGATATATTCAATACCTCTAATATGAGGGCAGGAATTGGGGATGTAAAAATACTGAGACCAAAGTCAAATACCTAGAGGAAGGAAGGATAGTGACCTGCAGTTGGTGGATTACAGTTTTAGAAATTGGGATTGCATCAAAATTATGGATTGAACAACCCTCAAAGTGATGGTAGCCTAAGAGAAGCCTAGAAATGCCCAGAGGGAGAAAGGAAGATACCAGTTTCTTCACCATGATCAATGCGTCAGAGACTATAAGTAAAAATACAACCAGTGGTGGAGAAGGTGGCTAGGGAACTAAGTCATTAGTAGAGTACCAAGTCTCAGTGAGTCAAAGACAATGGAGGTAGTGAGAAAGGACAAAGTTTAAGATGAGTAATAGCTGCTTCCTATGGAGTTGCCATTCCAAAAAAGGATTTGAGCAGCTTTCACATAAAATATTGGGCAAGTTGGGTTGAGGGCAATAGGAATAAGCAAGTGATTTGAGATGAACAAAGAATTGTGTTGGAATGTTGGACAGGGCTTCAGAATCACTGTGGTGGAGAGAGTTATAAAGGGAGTAGAAATATGCTCATCACTGAGGAGTGAGCTCTTGTAGTTACCATTGTCAACATGGATTAGACTTTGGGGAACAGTTGTTCCAGGTGCCATCTTGTCCCAGACTAGATGGTCCTGAAATCCCTTCCCTTTTTTAGTTTCTACAATTAACTAATTGTGTTATTATATAGTTGCTCTCTGGTTATTAATCAAGCATGGTATTGTTCAGTTTAATTGCCCTCCTTTTAAGCTTATAATGACTCTAAATGAGCTTTGTGTAGCTGTAAAACCAGGGGATGGGGGGGGATGGAGTGAGAGGAGAAGTGCTACTGTGAGGACAAGGCAACTGCTATGAAATCATGGGCCTCCAGGGAGTGTCTGGAGTGCAGCTGAATTTCTACTTAGGGAAGTTATGCTTCTCACTTCCTTCCATGTAACATCAGACTATAGGTTGTAAAGGGAATTTTCTCACTATGACTATATTTCTAAAACCAAGACTGAGTGGAGGAAGTCATATACATATATACATATATGTATTCAAAATCATATTGCTGTTCTGTATGCTACTGTTATATACCTTAATACAGTCTTTCAAGTTTACAGTGTTAGATTTGGGTGTTCCCTTTAGCCATTGTTAGAGTTGAAATAGAAGCAACTAGGTTTATAAAGGTGAGAATAATTTGGCCTACTGAATTCCAATTTTCTTGTACAAGTACTCGATGTATATGTTTAGGGTGAAAATACATAGGTTTAGATAAGCTACAACACATAAAATCAGATATTTCTCTTTACAACAAAGCTATTTTAGTGGGGTATTACATTCCTTCAGCATTTAAAGTCACATTTTCTTGCATATTTGTTTTCTATTTTTATGCTTGTATAATAATTCTATCCTAAATACTTTCAAGAAGACTCATCTTTTCCTACATTTATATTAAAAACATTCTTGTCAAAGTGGTACCACTCCTTTCCTTTAAGTCCATGCCCATCTGTGAGTATACAACTTAGGAATAAATAGTGATTCAAATAACTTGTTCATGGAATTGCAAGTCCATGTTAAATAATGAAGAATTGAAAAAATAGATGTTCTCAAAAGAAAACTCAAATGAATAGATAAGGAAAACACTCTGATCTGAAAAAAAAGATGAGATGATTTATGAAGACATAAAAATATATTTTCAATTTATTTTTAGAAAAATGAAAAAAACAGTTGATGGCAGCAAATGCCAGAAAACTTTTTATCTCTTAACGTGGATGTCAACAAATCATCATTTCAGTTACATGAAATTCAGTAAGCATTTAAACACCTAGAAATCTATGCCTTGAATCACATAGCTATAGAAGCTTAGATATCCATGATGAAGCTTAGGCTCCTTTGTCATGAAGATGCATTTTTATTTATTCCTGTTGATTGATTAATTATTTGATGGGGCCCTGGTTTCAAAGTTAGGTAATATGATTTCAGATGCTCTCTATGGTAGCTATGACATTTAATATTTGAGGACATTCAACTTAACTTTCTTCAGCCTCAATGTGTCATTGGAAAAAGGTAATAATAACATGCTATCTCACAATATTTTTATGAGGAAAATAATTTGTAAAGCTTTAAGTGCCATATGATTTCAACTTTTTATTATTGTAAGGAAATTTTCCGATAAAATAAGAAATTAAATTAAGTAATATATGGGTATAAAGCACATCTTGAGACATAAAGTACTATAGAAATGCTACTTATTATTATTAAATGTCATAGGATCATACTTTTAAAGTAGAAAGGAACATTGGAATCATCAAGACCAATGCTATAATTTTACATATGAGGAAATTGATGCGTGGTGAATTTAAATGACCCAATGAAAACCTCTAAATTGTTTATAATCAAATTAGATGACCACTGAAGTTATTCTGACATTATTACTAGTTCACTGTGTAATAAACACACATATGTGTAATAAACACAGAACACACCTATATGCACACACCAATAGCACCCCAACAACAACAGTAACAACACCTTTCCAAAGGATTCAGATGGAAACTTCCATTTGTCATTATAGAAATCTTTCAGATTAACTTCCTAAAGTGCTTTTGTTGATCTTTTAGTCATGCTAATTAGATTGCAGGATACTTGCTTATGACTCTTTGTCATCTTCACATTTTTTGCTTTTAGTCCAGGGTCTTGTGCAATTTGGCTAAATAACCCTTTCCTATCACCCACTTCCATCTTATTTCATGCTATTTCCCTCCATAAACTCTGTGCTTTAGACAAATTGTACTGCTAATCCTTGGACTATTAACCTTTCCTCAACCCTTTAATTTTTAACATATTTATGTATGATAGATAAATCTTAGATAGTATTCTTTTTGAATTTTTATGAAGCTTGAAATGATAAGCTAACATTTTGTTGTTAGTCCAAAAATAACCAGAAAATTTTATATTAGAAGGATGGAAACTGATATAAAAGTAAATGATTTTTAAATAGAAAATGCCTAAATATAGTATATAAAAGATTTGTCTAGAAAACAAATTCATGTGGATAAGATCTGGTATAGTAGAGGTTGAGGGGGGAGGGCAAACATTTGTAGTATTTTGTTGTTGTTGTTTGTGTGTTTCACTCATGTCTGACTCTTTGAGACCCCATTTGGGATTTTCTTGGTAAAGATGATAGAGTGGTTTGCCATTTTTGTCTCCAGCTGATTTTATAAATAAGGAAATTGAGGAAAACAGGATTTAGTGATTTGCCTAGTGACACACATCTAGTAAGTGTCCTGGCCCAGTTTTTAACTCAGCATGATAGGTTTTGCAGACTCTGGGCCCTGCACTTTATGCTACCACTGGTAGTAGTAGTTAGTGGCCGTCAAGTTCAACATGAGCAAAACATTTGACCTATCAATCAATAAAGTTCTTATAAGCCGTGATTAAAATAAGAAAAGAAGACAGCTGCAAATAACAAGGATGGTAACATTTCAATCTACTCTGTCCTTATCAAGCAATGGGTCAAATTCAGTTCTGGCTACTGTATTTTAGAAAAGATATAAATAATATAATTTAGATCAGATTCAGAATATGGCAACAAAGATGGAAGGAGGACTGGTTTGGGATGTTTAGCTTGGAAATAAGAAAAGTTAATAGGGATATTAATTCTCTCTTCATGTATTTATCTGAAGAACAGTAAAGGAAAATAAAGTTTAGGCTTATTCCATTTATCTCCTGAGAACAGATATAGGGGAAAATTGTGGGAACTGATGAGAAACAGTTTGATGTTTATTTACATTATTTGATATAAGTAAAACTTCTTAATGATTAGAGTTGTCAGATAATGAAGGAGCTTTCATGAAAAAGATCCCTCTTCCTTGGAGATAATGGGAAGAAAAATTTGGAGCTGGATGAGATTATGGGATCAAATTTCCCATTTTGCAGATTTAAAAAAAATCAAGGCATAGAATAGTATATTGTCTTGGCAAAGCTCAAACAGATTATAAGCATTTAGGCTAGAATTGGAATGCTAGTCATTTGACTCCAGAGTCAGTGAATGATCTACGGTACTACACTGATGATTTTGGATACCAGATGGATTTGTTAAAAATTGGGGATATTGTAGCAGATATTGTTTGTTAGTATTAAGTAGACAATTGGAACACCTTATGACTGTATGATTTTGTGAATTTGTGGCATGGAAGAAGAGAAAATGCCATTCAGAGAACATCCAGATATAGAGTGACATGAGAGAACTCTAATATATTCCTTTTAATTTTTTACTTTTATTGGTTAAATATTCCCAATTAGATGTAAAATAATTGTAACACTTTGTTTTAAAATTTTATGTTCTGAATTCTCTCTTTTCCCAAACATAACAAAAATATTTACAGCAATTCTTTTTTGTAGAAGCAAAGAATTGAAAATTGAGGAAATACCCATCAAGTGGGAAATGGCTTAACAAGTTTTGGTATATGCTTATGGTGGGATACTATTGTGCTATAATAAATAAGAAATAGGATAATGTCAGAAAAAAAAACTAGAAAGACATGAATTAACACAAAGTGAATTGAGCAGAACCAGGAGAATATTGACACTAGATTACTATAGTCATTTGCTACCATGTATTGTGTACCTAATCTATTCAAACGATCCAACATTCTATCTTTTAGGCAGTACCAGATTATTTGGATGATTACCTTTTTAAATAGAGTTGGAAATCTGGAGCTATTAGGTCATGTTCTTTAATCTTTCCCCCTCCCCCTGCTGATTCCCTTGATATTCTTTACCTTTTGCTTTACCAGAGCATTCTTTGAGATGGCAAACAATTTGAAACTGTAGATCGTGTAAAATCATGTAAAACATATTGACTTAAGACATATCATGAAAGAAAACACAAACAAAAAAATAACATTGCTATAAAGAAAAAAATAAAGTGCTTGCTTCATTCTGAATTCAGAATTCATCAGTTCTCTTTGTGAAGGTAGATAGAATCTTTCATCATAGATCCTTTGGAAATGTCTTGGATCATTGTCTCGATCAGAGTAAGTCTTTTAGAGTTGATTATCCTTAAAAAATTGTTGTTTCTGTATCAATATTCTCCTGGTTCTGCTCAATACACTTTGCATTAATTCATGTCTTCCTAGTTTTTTTTCTGACATTATCCTATTTCTTATTTCTTATAGCACAATAGTATCCCACCACAAGCATATACCAAAATGTTTTAAGCCATTTCCCACTTGATGGGTATTTCTTCAATTTTCAATTCTTTGCCTCCACAAAAAAGAATTGCTATAAATATTTTTTGTAATATATAACTTTAGGATATGAATATAGTAGTGGTATTGCTGTGTCAAGGAGTATCCAGAGTTTAAAATCTTTTTGGATGTGGTTCAGAATTGATACCTTCAATGGTTGAAGAACAACTCCACTAGCAATGAATATGTCTGACTTTTCCCTATGTGCTCCAGCATCTGTCATATTCCTTCAGTGACATGTTAGCCAATCTGATAGGTGTGAGGGACTATCTCAGAGTTGGTTTAATTTGCATCTCTAATCAATAGTTTTTTGGAACATTTTTATGTGATTATTGATAGCTTTAATTGCTCTTTTGAAAATTGCCTCTTCATATCTTTTCAACATTCATATCAGTTGGAATTTTTTTCCTCTACAATTAGCTCAGTTCCAGAGAAACTTGCTACAAATATTTCCTCCATTTTCCTGTTTTCCTTCTAATTTTGTCTGTATTAGTTTATTCATGCAAAAGCTTTTTAATTTCCTATAATAGATATTATCTACTTTGCTTCCTGTAATCCTTTCTATCTCTTATTTGATCATAAACTCTTCTCTTATCTGTCAATATGACGAGGACATTTTTCTATGTTCCCTAATTTATTTATCATGTAACCCTTTATGTTTAAATGATTTATTTGTTTTGACACTATCTTAGTATTATCCCATGCCTAGTTTCTGCTAACCTGCTTTCTAGTTTTCCTAGCAATTTTTGTCACAAAGTGAGTCATTACTCCCAAAAGCTTGGATTTGGGGGTTTATCAAACACTAGGTTACACAGTCATTTACTATCATGTATTGTGTACCTAATCTATTCCAATTCTATCTTTTAGGCAGTATCGGATTGTTTGCTTGATTACCTTTTTTTTAGTAGAGCTTGAAATCTGGAACTATCAGGACATGTTCTTTAATCTTTCCCCCTCCCCCTGCTGATTCCCTGGATATTCTTTACCTTTTGCTCTATCAGATATATTTTCTTACTTTTGTTTAGCTCTAAAAACAATTGTTTGGTAGTTTGATTGGCAAGGACCTGAATTAGTAAATTAATCTAGATAAAATAGATATGTATTTCCATTATATTTGTTCAGCCTACCTGTGAACAATTAAAATTTCTTCAATTATTTAGATTGTTTTTATTTGTGTGGATAGTGTTTTATAATTGTTTTTCTATAATTCCTGGCTTGTCTTTGCATATAGACTACAAATAATTTTATATTGCCTGTAGTTATTTTAAGTGGAATTTCTCTTTCTATCTCTTCCTGCTGGGTTTTATTGATTTAGAATATAGATTTAGATATAGATTTAGAGTATTTAGAAATGCTGATTATTTATGTGGATTTCTTTTATATCCTGCAACTTTGCTGAACTTGTTAATTGTTTCAACTATTTTTTTTCAGTTGATTAGCTAGGGATTTCTAAGTATACTACTGTTATATCATCTGCATAGAATAATAGTTTTGTTTCCTCAAAATATTATACTCAATTTTGATTCAAGATTATACTAGCTCTTTTTCCTTTTGAAATACAATATTCTTAGCTTAGTTGTTCCGCACTACATGGACTGTGGAATAAGAATTCATGAAACTAGGATCTACTTTTACCAAGATATTCATAACAACTCTTTTTGTGGTTGCCAAGAATTGGAAACTGAAAGAATGTCCATCAAATGGGGAATGGCTGAGCAAATTGTGGTTTATGATTTTAATGGAATACTATTATTCCATGATAAAAGATATATTAAGATGATTAAAAACAAAACAAACCTGGGATGAGTAGTATGAAGTGAAACAAAATGAAGTGGGCAGAACCAGGAGAACGTTTTACATAGTAACATCAATGATGTACAATGATCAACTATGAATGTTTTAAATATTATCAGTAATGAAAGGATCCAGGACAAGTCCAAAGGCCACCTGACAAATAAAAGTTAAACACATCCATAGAAAGAAATAAAGTGATCTGAATGCAGATGGAAGCATATCATTCTTCACTTAAATTCCTTCATTAATTTTTTTACACGTGTAAGCAATATGTTAAACATGGAAATATGAATTTTATTGTAATATGTGGGCAAACTATATCATATTACCTGTAGAGTAAGAAGAGGAGGGAAGGAAGGAAAGAATATATATATATATATATATATATATATATATACATATATATGTGTGTGTGTATACATCTATATCACAAAATGTTAGAAAACAATTAATAAAAATTTTATCTATATATAATCTGGGGGAAAAGAGAGATTATGAATTTGATGTTGCCACCTATGCATCCACCCTCAAGATTTGGCTTGAGCTACATGTGATATATTCCACCACCCCTGTGAGACAGACCTTTCATATCAATCTCCTAAAATGTCTTGTATTGAAACATTTTTTCACACAACCTTTTCTTGGTTCTGCCACTCTAAAATTTCACTTGAGGTGTTACTTTTAAATTGTTTGGAGAATTTAGGAGAGATTGACTGAGTGCTCCTCTGTCTACTATCATGGTTCTGACTTTTGTACTCATCTTTTTTGATGAATTTCAACTAGAAATGTCTCTGGGACAAATTATTAGCTTTATGTTAGATATTGTTATTGTTATCATTATTTGTATTGTTATTTCAGAAGCCACAGACACTATATCTTTAAAATATTATTAAATCATTGAGTATAAAATAGGAACTTTTTTGCAAATAGAATTAAGTGAATGAGACTGATGGAATATAATTGAATATTGTAAATGTACAAAACTGGTGAAAAGGGGCCTATATAACTCTGAGACATTTGACTTACTATGATCAAATCTTCTTGGGGTCAAGATGCTTGAGAATTCCACAAAAAATGGTTGCTTTCAACTGTATCATTAAACTAATATAGTCTAAAGAGAGGCAATAAAAACCAATTAATATTTGCATAAATTCTTTTTAGCATACCTTTCTTTGGATCAGAATTACGTTAGAATAATTTTCCAACTGTAATGTAGAAGGGTATATTTTTATTAGATTCTAATGGTTACCTTTACCCTTTGCATCCTGTTTATGATCTTGAATAGGAAACATATGACAGTTATGTCTTTCTGAGAGTAAAGGGGTGTTCTGACAAGTAACCTGCCCTCTATATGACATATTACATTAATTTAGGAAGGAAAAGTCTATAAAACTTCATTTTAGGATCATTGTTATAGAGATAGGAGGACCCTTAGAGATAGATCCAACCTTCTCATTTAATATAGTAAAAAAAAAAACAAAGTTGAACTGATCAGTCACATAGATATTAACCATTAGCAGTGGGATTTAGCCCAGGTCCTCCGATTCTGAAACTAACACTTTTTTCATTACTTTGTACAACTTATTAAGATTCATTTAGAACAACAAGCTCTCTCTGTTTCTGACTGTGCCTACATCTACCACATCATTTGTTGCCCAAATATTTTCTTTTCTTTGAATAACCTTGGACAAGAATGGAGAGAAATTTTAGCCTTAGCATCTTCTGGATACTGAAGATTATAAAATGGGACTATATTATTTGGTTCAAAATATTTTCTACTGTATTTTATTATTTGACTCAAAAGGAATTCCTATAGAAAATAGAAAAATCATCTAACATTTTAACCAAATAATTAAGAATGCTAACAATTTCTTATATTTTATTTTTTTTTACTTTGACAATAGAGTTGCATTTAAATCAGCTGTGAAATAAAATTAGATTGTCACATTTACCAGATCTATTACACTCTTATAACCTCAGAGATTCTTACTCTTTGCTCACAGAGCCATCTTAATAAACTTCACTGATGTGGGCTTGTATGATTTCATTGTGATTATGCAGGCCACATATTTTATTAGGTCTTACTGTTTTTAGAGAAGGGCTGTCTTGTCACTGTAACTGTGAAGGAAGGGAAATAGTATAGTAAGAGCAATGGATTAAATACAGAAGGTTCAGGTTGACCTGTTGCTCGCTTCTTTTGTCACCTTGGAGGAATCAATCTTTCTGTGTCTCTTTTTTCCATCTTTAAAAAGATGGGGTTGAATCTAATGATCTTTAAGGTTATTTATTTCTCTAAATCTGAGAATCCTCTTTTCTTGCTGTAGTCTAGTAGAATTTACTATTTTATTGAATGGGATGAGTCCTATTGACTTTGAAGAGTCAATGTGCCTCCAGAACAGCACATCTTATTGAAGGAAGAAGGAAGAACAGAGTTCAATTTAGAAACTATTGTTTGATACAGAGTTCACTGGATCATAAGATCATACAAATATAGCTATATGGAGTCTCAGAGTATATTCAATACAATCTCTTCCTTTCTAAATATGAAAAAACAAGTGACTGGTTACACAAGATTATGTAAAAGTTTCCTACTTAGAAAATATAGATCTCAAGTCTTCTAACTCCAGGCTTGGTCTTTGCTTTTTAAATTAAATTATACTTTATTTAAATTTAAGCAAAGATCGATCTTCTCCCCTCCCGAGTTCTCTCCCATCATGCCTAAACTCAACAAATGAAAAAAATATGCATAGGCAAGCAAAACAAACTTTCATTGATCATATAAAAAGGTATTCTTTTTTAAAGGATATTCTTAATCTACATTCACCATTCACTATTTCTCAGTGAGGAGATAGGCAACATATTTCATCACAAAGTTTCAGGCATTGTGTTTGGTTATTGCATTGATCAGATTTCCTGATTCTTCTTTTTATAAAAATATATATTTTTGTTTTGGTCAGCCAAGATCCACCTTCTCTCCCCTTCCACTAGGAAAGCAAGGAAAACAAAAAGTATGATATTAATAGTCATCATATATGTCTGTGGGCTTATATATATACAAATATACACATATACACAGAATATATGTGCACATATACCTACTTTTATATATGCACATTGTTTATATTATATGTTACACATATAAAGTATATGCACAAGAATGTGTTTATATGTGTACATGTGTGTAGAGATATGTGCATACACAATAGGGGGAACTGGTAACATGGGATACTGAATCTATCTGGAAAAAATAGCTATAAGCCTCTCCAGGGCAAGCCAGTAGGGTCCCTTCCTTAGCAGACACAACTTGGGAAAATAAGGTTTCCAGTCCTACCCCAAATACCAGAGAACAGTAATCTGTAAGGATGGACCAGTGTGCCCTCTATCCCAGGAATGGAGAAGAACCTTGACACATAGAAAAGGGAAAAAAAAGGGTGGGGGAAAATAACTAGAAAAGTGAGAAATAGGTTTTTAAAAAACTGGATCTTAGAAAGTTACTTGAATGACAGGGAAGAACAAAATAGAAACTCAGAATAAGACAACAATGCTAAAAAGGAAACATCTGAAACATCAAAGGAATGTCTAGAGAGAGTTGATGGCAAACTCAATAGTTGGGAAGAAAAATTCCCAGAAATAATTTTTTTTTGTCTTCAATTTGTTTTCTAAGTCAGGTACATTTTGCTATGAGATGCTTTACTTTTTCTCCTTTTTTTAAAAAAAAGAAAAATGATGCATGTTGAAAGGGATGTGGAAAAGTAAGACATTAATATACTGCTGATGGAGGGTCAAACTGATACAAATAAGGTGATCACACACACACTGAAAAGATTTATATGAAGTGATGGAAAGTGAAGTGAGCAGAACCACTGTACACAATAAGAGCAATAAAGTGTGATGACCAACTGTGAATAATTCAACTGTTATCATCCATGCAAGGATCCAGGACAACTCCAAGGGACTCATGAGGAAAAAGGCTATCCAGAAATAGAAGGCACTGATGAAATCTAAAAGCAGATTGAAGCATACCATATTTTATTTTGTTTCCTCCATGAATTTTACTCTAAATGAATTCTTCCACAAACTGATGAACATCGAAATATGTATTATAATATAAGACATGTACAACCTATTTCATACTACATACCATTATAAGGAAGGAGGAAGAGTGGGAGGAAGGAAGCAAACATGAATCAGAAAATGGCAGAAAGCAATTATTGAAAATTGAACCAACATGTAATCTGGGAAAAAAATAATTTAGAAAAAAGAAAGAAAAAAATGCACCAAATCAAATCCTGATGGGGAAACCCAAAAAACATAAGGAACCTTTTGTCTAGTCTAGTTAGTTACAGGCAAACAGATCTGAATGTTTTTGGACATAAGACAAGGGTTGGATGTGGAGCATACTATGAGCAGAGCACTCCAGTGCCCAGAGAGAAACTAAATACCAGGATAAAAGGAATTCTTACACCCATACACTGGCACCCTCAGACTTATACTAGGGTTCTGAAAGAGAAAGACAGGTACGAGATAGCAGCATTGCCACACACTTCCCAGAGCTAGGTCAAAGATACAGGGTGGAATGAAAAAGGGACCTACACAGGGCAGTGATGTTCCTGGCAAAGGAAACTTTGGAAGGTAGGGAAGGGAGGAAATTCATAAGTAAATAGCAGCAGTAGCAGCTTTCTAGATTACTAATAAGGGCACAATCCAACAGCATTTTACATTTGCTGAAACCCAGGTAAGGAACTTCAGGAACTTCCAGAACTTACCAAGGGGAATCCAGTGGAGGGGGGCTGTAAAGGAGTAAAGTGTGTGTGGGGGGTGGGGAGGCAACCAACTTTGCCCTGAAACAGACCACTTTGGAATACTGAAAGCTTTTTGTCCACAAACTGTTCCTACAATCCCATAATAACACTAACATTCTACATCCACCTTGAAAAAATTTCAAGAGTTTTTTAAACTTTACCAAAGTAACAGGAGTGAAAAATGATAGCCAGCAGGATGCTGTGCTGTACCAGCTTGCTCAGCCAGATGTCCAAGGGATTGTAGAATCATCATGGATGGAAAAGGCAATCCCTTACCTGGAAAGATACTATAGATTACATAGATAAATATTTTATATTGGGGGGAGAGCAACTTTGGAAAACACTTTTTTTTTTTAAAATGTTTTCTGTTTTTTCAGGTAAGTGAGCTGGAGTCAGGAGCCACTGTGGGGTTTTTATTTTATTTTTAATGAAACAACTTAGACCAAGAAGAAAATGAAAAAGTTACCTTTTTCATAGCCATTTTTGTAAGATGATATTTTCAAAGATCAGGGTATTGACAGTTGTCAGAACAGCAGACAGAGAGAGGGCTTATCGACATAGTTCAAACTTGACGTTTGATAAACTGTTTGGCCCAGCTGTAGTAAAAAAGCGTTGTCAGCTGCCATGCATAAAACATAAATAAACTGCTTCTGATGCCACTGTACTGAGTTCTGTCAAGCACAAAGGTGACCAAGTCAATGTGCACATCGGTAGTTTAAGAATCTCTCCCAGGCAGGAGATAACAGGCTGCTGATGAGGGCCAGACAGGTCGCCAACAATATGAACTGACCTTCTCTGTGAAAGGAGGGAAAAAGATATTAAAAAAAAAAACACAGGTTAAACTCTTTTACTCATGTGGAAAATGTAAAGCTTCAAATGAAGTAGTGTGACCCATTAGGAAATGTTGTAAAGAACAGCATAAACTATTCTGTGGAGGGTGGCATCAGCTTACAATGATCCTTGCCTTTAAGAATGAAGGCATGATAGTTTGGTTATATGGAATGTCTGTTGCTAATTATACAATGAAATCAATTTATCAGTAATTTTTGTATAAGTGAGTACTTTAGGTTCAAGAGAGAACATGGTAAAGTAGTCGTCTTGAAGTCAGAAAGACCAAAATTTTAGTTTTGCTTTACACACACACACACACACACACACACACACACACACACACACACAAAGTCACTCATACTCACACACATACATGCTCACACTTAGACTCTAGGCATGCCACTTAACTTTTTAGTGCTCAGGGTTCTGACCTGCCTTTGTTTGGAAATGTTTTCATCCTGGAGTTTGCTGTAACAAAGAAATCACAGGTAGAGTAGTATAATAGTTAAAGGAATTGTAGAGGATGGAAGTGTTATAGGGGATAAGGAAGGGTTTAGGGACCGAGGGAATATGGATGCTGGTGAGTTAAAAGGAGAGAAATATCCCCTACTGAAAGGCTGTCTTTGAAAAATGGGGTTCTCAAGAAATGGGCCAATTATTATAGCCTGAGGGGATGGCTTCTCTATTGATTGATGTTGAAGATACCCCAGAGCAGGTAAGCACGGACCCTCCTGAGCGTCAAGCCTCCCCCAGACCAAGGTTGCCCATCAGGGCTCCTATTGGGACCATCTATGGTTGAATGACTGTGCTCAGGTTCTGTTCCCTCTATGTCCCCCTGAAATGATAGTACCCCTGTTATCTGACTGTGGGTTATTTAATTCAAGATGAATTTATTAACAAGTTTGGATCAGGAAGGTATCAGGGTAGAGGAAAGAGGGGTTCTCTATACTTTGCCATGGATTAGGGTTGAGTCTCTCAGCTTTTGACCTGAGACCAGGTCTGATCAGCTGGTGGAGAGTTTCTTTTATTACTGTCTATACTAATCTATGCTAGTTTTCTTAAGTTCACAGTCTTTAGCAGAAGACAGCAAGAGGAAGAAAAAGGTTCTGACTTTCAGAGCTGGTTGAGCCAGTCTCTTTGGGCTAGTGCCCCTAAAGACAGGCCTTAAGTTCAAACCGCTCCCCTTAAATCCTTTTGTTCAATGACACAATCACAGGAATCCAGGTAGAGAACACAGTTGGGAAAAATCCAGGAATAGAGGATCTTCTATCCAGAGATGGGGAGAGAGCGTTCCTTCCAGTGTGAGGGCCAGGAAAGAGAGTTCACTCCAGAGCCACTGTCACTCTCCCAGTCCCCTCCCTCTACCAATTGTCATCTTTACTCCAACATTCCAACTGCTGTCTGTTCCACCTGCGTGGCAGAAAGGCCCAAAGTTTGATTCAGTTTTCCTTTCCACAATAGTCGCTTTCTTTATCTCTCTCCATATCCCTATTGGTTGGTGTTGGTGCCAATTAAAGTAGTTAAGTAGCATGAGCTTGGGTATGACAACCTTAGAGCCAGGGAAAGAAAAAGTTTAAGCTCTACCCTTAACACACATTGCCCATGAGTAAATTTTTTAATATCCTATATTACAGGCTACAGGTGATTTAGTGATTTGTAGTGTTGGAAAGAATTCATACACTGGGAGTTTTCTATACACATGAAATTGGGGCAGTGATAAGAAAGAGTTAAGGCAAAAAAGCCCTGCAATCAAAAAGATATTGACCTCTTGAAGTTGAAATCTAAATAACAATAATAATGATAATAATAAATGGATATTAATACAATTTTTCCAAAGTGTTTCTTTGGGGCTTCAAACTTAATTATTTCTCTTTTAGCTCAATAACTTAGTGATATAGAATTATTGGTGTCGTTAATATCACCATGATAGACAAAATAAATTCATTAGAAAGATATCTTTATGAGAACATTCAAAAATAAATATAGACACTACAGAAATAGAGGAATAATAAAATGAAGGAAATCAAGAGACACTAATTAGAGGAAATAGCACTTAATAATTGCATAAACTGTGCATAATTCTATGTGTAAATGCTAGCACCAATCACATAAGTATTATTATTTATCTTGTCACAATATTTATTCTGTTGTGACAAGTCACAACATTTTCCTTATTCCTGTAAAGAAACATTGCTATCAGCTTATTCCATTTCAATAAGGTAAATACTAACAGTTTATTCTGCACCATTACAGAAGCCCTGACAGTGGTGCAACTATGGTTTGGTAAACTACCTTTGCTACACATCTATAAAATGATGGCAGCAACTAGTTTCAGAATTGAAAATTAATCTCTGTAATATAAAGGAAAAATGAGGGACTATGGGTCAGGAAACCTACATCTTGGGCCTGGTTCTGCTTTTAACTCAGTGTACCACCTTGTTTTAGTCTGGAGGCACTGAGTCCCTTAGTTTCTTCACTTTGAGATATGAATAAGTGTGACCTGGTGGATTGAGCACTGCATGTGGGGTCAAGAAGCTCTCAGTTCACAATCTTGTCTCAGGCACTATAAAACAGGGATGATAATACCTTTAATTTCTGCCTCATGGAATTGTGGTAAGGCTAAAATACGGTAATGTTTTCAAGCAATTTACTGTTTAAAGTAATATATGAAAATAAGTTATCATAATTACAAAATAAGCAAATTGAACTAAATGAATATTTATAGCCCAGTCTAACTCTATTCTCAATATCTTTCAATTCAGAAAATATTATTAGCACCAGGATACACAAAGTTGGCTAAGTTGATAGAGAACCAGTTCTAAAGACCAGAGAACCTGGGTTCAAATCTTGCCTCAGACACTTCCTAGCCACATTATGCTCGGCAAATCACTTAATTCCTATTTCCTAGCCCTTATGATGCTTCTTCTGCCTTAAAGCCAATATATGATATTGATTCTAAGACAGAAAGTAAGCATTTAAAAATAAAATTTATATGTATATACATATATATTCTTATTACCAGCTAAATACATGGGATACTAATTGGAATAATTGCATATTAGTTCAATTCAATAACATTTATTCTTATAGTTTGGTCTTAAAATGGATGCTAGATTTTATTCATCTTTAAATAAGAATTTATTTTAAGTCTTTTAACATAATCTTGAATTATTACTTTCTTTTCATGTGATTTATTAGTCACATTTTCTAGTATCAATTTTTCCTTGAAACAATGCAAATTATTTTTAATCATAAATTTAAAAAGTATTCAGTATATTCTGTCATAAGTTTAGTTTATTTTTCACTCAGGGATTTTTAATATTAGCAATGACTTAGAATTTTCTTTTTCTGCTTTATCCTTACTAGGTCACTAGAATAAAGTTTGCCTCATATGCAGGATTAAGTAAAATGTGTTTTTTGGGAAAACAATTTATATAGAGTAGAGATCATTTCTCTTTTGAAATTTCAGTCATTTTTACAAATGATCCCAGTGTCTATTTATTGTTTAACTCATTTACGCTATATTTAATTTTTTTCCTTCTGGAATTGATATACTGATTTCATCCGTTTTCCTGTTTTGCTAACGAGCATTTTACAAATATTCAAGTTCTTTTTAAATTCTCATTTAGTTTGTATGTAGTTATGCACAGTAGTCTAGGAGCATTAATGACTTGTTTAGCAAACTTAACTTCATCTTTCTCATTTTTGACATATGTAATTTGGTATTTCTTTATCTTTTATAGAAAATTAGATCTGCTAATTGCTAACTTTATCAGTCTTAAAATAGTTTTGTTTTATTTATTAATCCAACTAGGCATAAATTCTCTAACTTATTGCTCTCATATCTCTGTTCTTATGGAACAATTTGCCTTCTTTGTGATTTCTGCCAATAAATTTATGTATTCATTTTTGAATTTAATTGTATCCCTGAAGTGTTAATTTTCTATTTTTCTTCTTTGTTAATATAAACATTCAGAGATTTGAATTTGCCTTTGAGCACTGCTTTGGCTACAGTCCAGAAATGTTAAGATGTTTTATTTATATTTTCATTATTTAATGCAATCTGCATATTATATTCATGTTGTCATTTAATATAAACTAGTGTTCATATAATTTGTTTATTAATACAGACATTACTCCATTGATGCTTCCCTCCAGTGCCTCATGATAATGAATGTATGACCCTACAGTTTTACATTTTTGGTTAAGTATTTCCCACCAAGCTAGAAATACTTTTTTTTTTTAAATAGCATTACTGATGGGCTTTAAAGTTCTCTGAAAATAACCATCCATAAGTTTAAGAGAATCATCAGTCACTACATTAGTTACAGAATAATTCACTTTTTGGTTTCAGTTACTCTTTTGTGTTGTTACCATTCATTTTTTTATTTTTTATATAGCAAAATATAATACATAATATAATTATATAATGCATATGATTGATAGAAATATGTCATCAATTATAATAAATCTGTTTATCCAAGAGAAAAATAATCACATTAGATATATATTTTAAAAAACACTTTATTAAAGTATTTTTCCATAGTTATATTATTCCTGTACTTTCACTCCTTTCCCCCCTCCCTCATCCCATGGCTAGCAAGCAATTCCACTGGGTTATAGATGCATTATGAGTCAATATCTATTTCCATATTAATCATTTTAATAATCTTTTAAAAACCAAAACCCCACATTCAATACCCATATAAAGAAGTGACAAATCAAATGTTTTCCTTTTGTATTTCTATTCCTACAGTTCTTTCTGTCAATAAGAATAGGATTTTTTTCTCATAAGTCCCTGGGAATTGACCTGGATCATTGCATTGCTATCAGTAGCAAAGTCAATGACATTTGATCATCCCACAATGTTTTAGTCGCTGTGTACAATGTTCTGTTCTCCTGGTTCTGCTCATTTCACTCTGCATCAGTTCGTGGAGGTCTTTCCCACTTGAAATCAAGAAGTTTGTCATTCCTTATAGCACAATAGTATTCCATCACCATCAGATACTACAAGCTGTTCAGTCATTCCCCAATGGTTGGACACTCCCTCATTTTCCAATTTTTTGCCACCACAAAGAGAATGATTGTGAATATTTTTTGTGCCAGTATTTTTCCTTATTATCTCTTTGAGGTACAAACCAAGTAGTTTTATGGCTGGATCAAAGGATATGAATTCTTTTAGAGCTCTTTGGGAATAATTCCAAATTACTTCCATAATGTTTGGATAAATTCACAACTATACCAGCAGTGTATTAGTGTACCAATTTTGCCACATACACTCCAACATTTATTATTTTCCTTACTTTCATATTGGCCAATCTGCTAAGTGTGAGGTGGTACCTCAGAGTTGTTTTGATATCCATTTCTCTAATTAGGAGGGATTTAGAACCCTTTTTTATGTGATTATTGATAGTTTTGATTTCTTCATCTGATAACTGCCTAGTCATATCCTTGGACCATTTGTCAATTGGAGAATTGCTTGATTTCTTGTACATTTGACTTAGTTCCTTAATATTTGGGAAATTAAGCCCTTGTTAGAGAGTTTCATTATAATTTTTTCCAAGTTTGTTGATTTCCTTCTAATTTTACTTGCATTGGTTTTGTTTTTACAAAAGGTTTTTAATTTAATATAATTGAAATAATTTTTAATTTTGTGAGGTTCTCTATCTCTTGCTTGATATGAAAGGTATGCTATTCTATTTTAACCTAGTTTATTTATGATTTCATTCTTTATATTTAGGTCATTTACTGATTTTGAATTTATCTTGGTATAGGGTTTAGGATGTTGATATAAATCTAACTTTCCCATACTGTTTTCCAATTTTCCCAGAAGTTTTTGTCAAATAGTGAGTTCTTATTTCAAAAGCTGGGATCTTTGGGTTTATCAAACACTAGCTTGCTGGGGTAATTTGTCCCTGGTCTAGTCCATTGATCTACCCTTCTGTCTTTTAGCCAGCACCATTTTGTTTTCATGGTACGTAGTAGTACTGTTTAAGATCTGGTACTGCTAGCTGTAAGAGAGACAAAATCCAAAGACTTTTAAAATGGAGAGATTGCAAAGATTCCATCAGCAGAAGGAGGGATGGACTGAGAAGGTTTGGAACCTTAGAAAAGGGAACAACCCAGGAGTCAGTTGGTCTGCTCACTCTTGATTTGAGACTTCCTTAGGAGAGGGTCAATCTCTGACTGGATTCCACTCCAAGAAATCTTTCCTTCCCTGAACTTGATCACAATCCTCCCAAACCAATGAGTGGACAGAGATTTGGAGAGAAAGGGAGTCCACAAGAAGACTTATCACAATTTCTCTTTACCCTGAACTTGGAGACACCTGCTCTGTGGTGCCAAAAGCCAGGGTTCAATACTCTGAACCACTCAGGGGCTCAAGCCACTAAACCTGGGTTGCCTAACTTTGGGGGGAAGAGTTTAGCTAGCTAGGGATCCCTTTTCTCTCTTTCCTCCTGACCCCAATCCACTAGTCATTTAAACCTTATCCTTCATCTCTATTTAGAATAAACTTGTTACCAAACAAACTGACTTCAAGACTCAGTGAAGCGAAGTTATAGCTGAGGGGGAAAGAGAAGTGATCTCTCTTTCCCTAGAATGAGAAACTTGCTATTTAGAAAAAGCCTGGTGGTGGGGAGTGAACAGGCAGGCTTAGTGGGAGGCCATAACTAGAGAAGACTGAAAGGGGAAAGAAAGCACTCACCCTCTTTCTACCTCCCAGCCCTAAACCAACATCAACTCCTCCTCCTTTTGTTCTTGCCTTGAGGGAGGGAAGACTCCATTCTCTCCCTCTCCTCTCTCCCTATGTAAAAAAAAAAAAAAAAACACCCTTTATTACAAGTGGCAGCCAAGAGGTCTGTTACCAGTTGGAGTTCCTTGAGTAGGGCAGCCATCTTGAGAAGGGGCAGTGAGGCAGTTACTACTTAGAATTAGACATTTTGATTTTAAGTAAGGGAAAACAGCAAACAAGAATGGGGATAGTAGAGAAAGGAAAGGAAATGGTTCAGATAATGTTCTGGATAATACTGATGGGGGCTATAATGACATATTGGGGATACTGCTTTATATATACCACACCATAGCAGTCATGATACATGACACTATACGAAGCATTTTCAATATGACTAACTACTGGAACACGATACTGTTAGAATTTTCAACGCTCTGGCAAACTCTCCCTCATGTTTATGTAGCCCTCATTGCTTTTGGATAGGCAGTAAATTACATCAAGTCAAGGGCCAGGATCATAATGCACAAGAAGGCAGTGAACACCTTAGTGCTGGACAACAGATTCGAGGTACTATTGACACAGATCCCTAGACTGACTGAAATATGCCAGGAGTACATGCTAAAAAAGAAAGAAAGTACGGGAAAACCAACAGAAACAGTGGTGGAACCTGAGGGAGGAAACATGGGAATATAACCACAGGATGGAAAAAGGGGGATGGAAGACAAAGGGAGGAATCTAAAAATCTGATGGTGGGATAGTGCAAAGCAGAGGTCAATAATTAAGGTGGAAAAAGAAATGAGAATTAGCATCGCAGACATGAGACATGAAATATTTGATTTACAGCAAGGGAGCATATAAGAATGCAAAAAAAAAAAAACAAAACAAAACCCAAAGAACAAGTCAGAACATACTTAGATAATGTTTTAGCATGTAGACTGGGTCTGGAGATGGCAAAAAGAAGGAGGAATAAGAAATCCTTCAATCAACAACAACATAGCATGACTCCAATAGGAAAAAAAGCAACATTACAATTCTCCAGACCACTCTATCAACGTATCAAGAAAAAGAAATACTGTCACAAGAAAACTGAAAGCTGAAGACACAAACCCCTCCATTAAAATGCCCAAAGAACAAAAAGATACAAAAGGAATTTTACCCACACCATAAGATCGAAACCCCTGAAATATACTATGACAACAGACCTGGAGAAGGCGTTAGCACAAGTCAAAATTTACTCAACAATAACATGCTATCTCTTGAATCAGAATCTGAAACAGAATATAATGGAATGGGTAAAAGGGAACAAAATATGAGCTTGAGAGAGACACAGCCTTTGAGCAGCTCTGACAGACTACAACTCAGCATTCTAAATGCAGACCCTCTCTCTCACCCTCCACTCTAGCATGTCAGTAGTCAGCATGCCACTGTCTAAGGTCCTGAAGTACATTTAGTTCCCATTAACCTGACCACATATGGGAAGAGGAAGGGAAGATTATACTTTAACACAAGGGAATCACAAACATTGACAAAATACACAAACTCACAACACATTATGGGACAAGAAGGAACAAAAGATATTGAGGAAACTGTGCATTTAAACAACATGATAGTAAATTCACAAGATAGGGCAGAAACATGAAAACCTTATATATGGGTAAAAGTGGGAGACCAGAGTTAAAAAGCTCTTATTGATACAGGGGCAATGAGATCTGTATTAAAGTCATTCCCAGGAGATACCACCATAGAGGGAATGGTTTCTGTAGCAGGAGTGACAGGGCAAATAAAACAGGTCTCTGAACTCAAATGTAAGATGGTAAAATTGGGTCCACTATCTATAGACCATACATTCCTTCTAATACCTGAGTGTCCAGACAACCTTTTGGGAAGAGACTTTGTTTGTAAAATTGGGGCAACTTTACATTGTGAACAGTCAGGGAAAATATATCTGTATCTACCAAAACAATCCCTGAAATACTATTCCTTGTTATTACTGATACAATTAAATGAGACAACTGACCAGCAGCATGCAGTAACATCAATCTATGATATCTCTAGCAATATTCCACAGGGCATATGGTATAAACACCAGAATGATGTAGGGATGATTAAATCAGTAACACCTATTAAAATAGAAGTCAAAGACAGCATGCCTTCGAAAGTACCTCAATACAAACTCAGCAAAGAGGCAATCCAAGGCATAACTCCAATAATCAACAGCTTGCAAGACCAGGGCATACCAAGACCTACAGTATCAGAATACAGTAGCCCATTATTAGCCATCAAAAAGAGCAAGAGAAATGCCAATGGTTCAATAAATTGGCAATTCATTCAGGAGCTCAGGGTTATCAATAATTTCATCAAGAAAACACCCTTCTGTCTCTTAGCCAGTACCATTTTGTTTTCATGATACTTAGTACTATTTAAGATCTGGTACTGTTAGCCCCCTATCCTTCAATCTTTTTTAATTCATTCCCTTAATATTCTTGATGTTTTGTTCTTTCAGATGAACTTTGTAATATTTTTTCTAATTCTATAAAAAGTTTTGTGGTAGTTTGATAGGTATGACACTGAATAATTAAATTAATTTAGGTAAGATTATAATTTTTATTATATTAGCTTGTCCTACCCATGAGCAATTAATGCTATTCCAGTTGTTTGGATCTAATTTTATTTGTGTGAAAAGTGTTTTGAATTTGTGATCATATAATTCCTGAGTTGATCTTGGCAGATAGATTCCCAAATATTTTATATTGTTTTGAGTGATTTAAAATGGATTATCTCTTTCTAATTATTGTTGCTGAGTTGGAAATATAGAAATTGATTTGGGTGAACTCATTTTGTATCCTGCAACTTTGCTAAAATTAGTAATTATTTCTGTTAGCTTTTTAGTTGATTTTCTAGGATTTTCTAAGTATACCATATCATTTGCAAAGAGTCATAGTTTAGTTTCCTCATTGCCTACTTTAATCCCTTCAATTTCTTTTTCTCTAATTGCTACCTCTAGCATTTCTAATACAATATTAAATAATAGAGGTGATAATAAGCATTCTTATTTCACTCCTGATCATATTGGGAAGGCTCTAACTTATGCCTATTGCAGATGATATTGGCTCATGATTTTAGATAAATAATGTTTATTATTTTGAGGAAAGGACATTTTTATTCCAATAATTTCTAGTGTTTTTAATAGGAATGGGTGTTATATTTTGTCGAAGGCTTTTTCTGCATCTATTGAGATAATCATGTGATTTCTGTTATTTTCATTATTGCTATTGTCATGATGTGGATGGTTTTCCTAATGTTAAACCAGCCTTGTATTCCTGTTATAAGTCTCATCTGATCATAGTGAATAATCTTTGTGATAGCTTGCTGTAGTCTCTTTGTTAGTATTGTAGTTAAGTTTTTTTGCATCTATTTTAATTAAGGAGATTGGTCTGTAGCTTTCTTTCTCTGTTTTTGGTCTTACTGGCTTGGGAATCAGTACTATATTTGTGTCATAAAAAGAATTTGGTAGATTCCTTCTTTGCTTATTTTGTCAAATAGTTTGTATAGTATTGGGATGAGTTGTTCTTTGAATGTTTGATATATTTCACCTCTGAACCCATCTGATCATGGAGATTTTTTCTTAGGAAGTGCCTTCATGATTTGTTCAGTTTCTCTTACTGAGATGGGATTATTTAAGCATTCTACTTCCTCTTTTGTTAATCTAGGCATTTTATATTTTTTGTAAATATTTTGCAAATAATCTCCCATTCACCTAGATTCTCATATTTGTGGCCATATAATTGGGAAAATTAATTCTTAATACTTGTCTTAATTTCCTCTTCATTATAGGTGAGATCATCCTTTTTCATTTTTGACACTGTTCATTTGATTCTTTTCTTCCTTCTTTATTAGAATTACCAGCACTTTATCTATTTTATTTGTTTTTTCAAAGTATCATCTCTTACTCTTATTTATTAGTTCAATAGTTAGTTTACTTTCAATTTGATTAATTTCTCCCTTAATTTTTAGAATTTCCAATTTACCTATAGTTTTTATCACATTATGATCTGAAAAATTGCATTTATTATTTCTGCTTTTCTTGATTTATTTGTCAATGTTTTATGTCCTAGTACATGCTCAATCTTTGTATATGTACCATGTGCTGCTAAAAAGAACATATATTCCTTTTTATCCCTGTTCCGTTTTCTCCAGATATGTATTAACTAATTTTTCTGCATTTCATTTACTTCCTTTACTTCTTTCTTGTTTATTTTTTGTTTCAATTTATCTAGCTCTGATAGGGGAAGGTTGAGGTCCCCCATTATTATTGTTTTATTATCTATTTTCTCCTTTAGCTCTTTTAATTTCTATTTTAGAAATCTGGATGATATACTATTTGGTGCATAAATGTTGAGAAATGATATAACTGCATTGTTTAGAGTATCTCTTAGCACATGTAATTTCCTTCCTTATCTTTTCAAATCAGATGAATTTTTACTTTAGGTTTGTCTGATATCATGATTGTTACTCTTGTTTTTTTTTTTTAATTTATAGAATGCATAATAAATTCTGCTCCAGCCTTTTACCTTGAAGTTGTGTATATCACCCTTCCTCAAATGTGTTTCTTGTAAACAACATATTTAGTAGGATTCTGTTTTTTAATCCGTTCTGCTATCTGCTTCCGTTTTATCAGTGAGTTCATCCCATTCAGATTCAGAGTTATGATTACGAACTGTGTATTGCCCTCCAACTTATTTTCCCCTATAGATCCTTCTCTATTCCCTTTCACTCTGTTCCTCCTCACTAGAGTTTTGTGTTTATCACACACACTTACCCCTCCCTCCAATTATCTCCCCCTTCCCTTTTCTATCTACCTCTTTGTAGGTTAAGATAGAATTCTATATCCCTATGAGTACATTTGTTTTCCCCTATCTGAGACATTTACTATTAGAGTAAAGTTTAAGCATTGCCCTTCCCTATCCTTATTCTCTCTTCTCTTTAATAATTTTTTACACTGTTTTATGTCATATAATTTACCCCATTTTATCTCTCCCTTCCCTTTTCTCTAAATGCAATCCTCTTTTTAACCCCCTTGATTTTTTCACAGATCATATCATATTCATACCTACCATATCATACATATATATCATTTCATATCATCACATTTACATATACATCATATCATCATAGTCAGCCTACTTCACCACCCTCTTTCTAAGTACATTCCTTCTATTTTCTATACTTCTAAGAGTAATTTTTGAGAATTACATATATCCTCTTTCCACGAGGAAATATAAATATTTTGACCTTAATGAGTTTCTTAAATGTTTTCCTTCTTATTTACCTTTTAAGGCTCCTCTTGGGTCTTGAGTTTGGACTTCATATTTTGTTGTTGTTGTTGTTTAGGTCTGGCTTATTCCTCAGTAATGCATGGAAATCTATCTTATTGAATGTCCATTTTTTTCCCTGACAGAATATAATCAGTTTTGCTGGGTAGGTGACCCTGGGTTATAAACTCAGATCTTTTCCTTCCTGAATATCATATTAAATGACTTATGATCCTTTGATGTAGAAGCTGCTAGGTCCTGTGTGATCCTGATTGTAGATTCCCAGTATGCATTTTCAGTAATTCATGCTACTGCATAAATTTGGAAACAGAGGATTTTTGACAAGTGCAGGTAAAGAGATCGCATATGCCAAAGTAATAATGCAACTTCTTGAGGCTGTACAACTTCCCAAGAAAGTGGCAATAATCCACTGTAGATCACACACAGGGGCTAATGATAGTGTGTCTTTAGGAAACCATAGAGCTGACATTACAGCAAAATTTCGAGCTAGAGAAGGACCTTTTCATGTATTGAATTTCTCAATAGTTGAATAGGACAATCTAATTGATGCCTATAATGAGCAGGAAATTCAATCATGGATAAAGAACTTAGGAGCAAAACAAATAAGAGGAATATGGTTTTCACAACTAGGCAAGCCCATCCTGCCTAAAATTTTATTTTATCATGTGTGCAATGCAATATATGCACAAGGACATTGTGGAACCCAAGCTGTGATCAATTCAGTGAGACAATTTTGGACTGCACCAGTAATATCCTCATATGCCATAAGAATTTGACAAAAATGTAAAATTTGTATGCAGTTCAATCAGGGAGTTAATAAGACCAAAGGCTTAGGAGGTCATCCCTTAACATATACTCCATTTGAATGCATACAGATAGATTTTATCAATATGCCAAAAGACAAAGTGTTTAAGTATTGCCTTGTCTTCATAGATAGACGACTAGATGGCCAGAAATTTTTACTTCCAAAAAGAACATTCAAATTATCAGACCTCCTGGAGACAATGACTCTGAAAGAAGGGATGATATTACAAAAGAAAATAGCAATGACATAATAGAAAAGTCAACCTTAAATCCTTACACAGAAGAATTCCAACCAATAGTAACTGCACAAGAAAAAGCAAACACAAACATTGTTATGCCATCCTTAAGTCTCCATAATAATGCAATTCCCTTGCAAACTGATGATGGATTGCAAGGTGAATGTTTAAAGCAACAAGAAAAGTATGTAGATGAAGAACAAAACTGGGATTTGAACAAAATAGAAATAGAGACACCTATGGTCCAAGTGTGCCAACAAAATGAGAATACAGCACCAAGGGTCATGATAAAAGTGGGTAATGAGATCTACCCAGCTCTTATTGATACAGGAGCAACTAAATCTGTTTTAAAAACATCTCCTGATGACAGCCAAATCACAAGTTACATCCAAGTTAAAGAGCTTGCAAAAGACTTGGGGAATATAGAAATCACCAAACAAGAGTCAATGCAAGACACGAATCACACAGAATCACTATATTCAATAATGTTTGATTCAGAAAATGAAGAAGACCAAGAACCTTATCAAACCTTACAATCAAGATCACTAAGCTTTACAAGAGTAGGGGACAGATGATTTCATTAACAACTCAAATCAAGAACAAACGATCCAGTCAGAAGAGTTAGTTAAGGAAATAAACTTCACAATCTCATTAGAAGAAATGCTGGCAGCATTGGGAGTCAAGAATTACCAAGAACTTTGTGAAAAGTATGAGGAAGTGGATAAAGTGGATAAAGACACTAAATTTGCAGTACAGGAAAATCATATACCTGATCCAAAACCAAAGAAAGAAGAAGCAAATAATGTAATGCTCCTATCACATCTTCCTTTCTCTGATGTAGAACTTCTCACAAATTAGACTATCAATTAACACAATATATACAAGCTTTACAGACAAGAATAGCAGAATTGCATGAAATGGGCTTGATACAACAAACAGTACCCCTGGATTACAATTTGCACAATATCAAACCAGGAGATATGGTATACTTAAAAAAAATTTCAATAGAAAATTGGCTACAGACATAAAATGGACTGGACCACATGAAGTATTGCTTACTACCCCAACAGCTTGCAGGTTGCAGGTTGCAAGTTGCAGGGAAAGACTCATGGTTTCACTGTTCCCATGTGAAACCAGAAAAAGTTCAACATCACTGTAATGGACAAAGAAGATAATTAGACAACAAATAGGGCTGAGAAATGAAAACAAAAACTGATTAACATAAAAAGTACAACACAAAGAAATAATAGTGAAACATAACGTTCGAGACAACTTCCCAGCCCAGAGGAAAAGCATCCCAGAGGAAAAGCATCCCAGAGGAAAAGATTTTAAACCAGCCCTGAGGAAAAGCATCAAGAAAAGATGATAGAGACAAGAAACAAAGAGGAAAAGCTGAAATGGACTGCTAAGACTTTGAACTCTGTAAATTTGTTTATATAAGAAGAGGACAGATCGAAAATGAGACTTGTATGTAAGACTGAGTGTGTGAAATAATAAAACAGAAGTAATTTCACATATTAGGGAAATAGCATGCATCACTACATAACATGGAAGAAAGAAGAGATCTATCAGTCAACATGAGAAGTGGAAATCTGAAGAAACTTGATAAGTATTAATTCAACACAACATTATTAGACACAAAACACAAAATCACAAACTGACATATTGAGAGACCTTGTTTATATAAATAAGTGTCTGAAATTGTATTTATGCAAAATGTAAATATGTATATATTTAGTTCAATTAGGTCTTAGGCAAATAGAAAGATCAATAGATATTTCTATTTGACATCATGATGTGGAAAAATGTGTATTGTTGTGTTATATGTAAATAATTTCTGTAAATAATGTATTAATTTTAGTTAACAAAGAGTAAGTAGTATTAGCACGAAGATTCAAATTTCTTGTCATACTTTTGTTCAACATTTATTGTACTGAATTTATTGTAAAACCCCAAAACTACCCTTGCCCAAACTTTCCTGCTAAGAATACTTAGAGTAGATTTAGTAAATTGGTATCTATCATATAAATAAGTGACCTTGGGAAGGTCACAACAAAAAAAGGGGATGATTGTGGAAAGGAAACAAGACTGATTGTTTGTGGGGGAAGGGGTCTTGTGAATAGCACTTCATTCCTGCCAGGAGTGGCAGTTGGGTCTTGTGACTAGAACTTCCTTCCTCCTTGGAGTAGCAGTTGGGTCTTGTGACTAGTACTTCCTTCTTGCAGGGAGTGGCAGTTGGGTCTTGTGACTAGCACTTCCTTCCGGCCAGTTGGGGTCTTGCTGCCTGATGTTGGAGGATAGAGGAGCTTGTTCAGCCCAGTCTGGTGTGGTGTGCCGCCTCTTCTTGGTTCAACCCGAAGATTCAGGCTCCATTGCTTCTGAAGTTTAGAACTGTACTTGTTTGCTTTCTGTGTACTGCTAAGATTCTGAATTAGACAAAGCGAGGACTGATATACAGTAGACAGGAGTGGGACAAACCCTCCACCAGCCTCTGGGGCCTGGCCTCAAGTCTGAAGCTGAGAAAAAACTCCAATCCCAACTGGTTATTAAACTTTATATTATTTGAATTCACAGATACGTGGACTATATTTTCGGGTCATAGAGGGAGCTGAACTTCAGTTCAGTCATTTCAGGACAAACAGTCCTTATTGAACCCCTGCTGATTCCTCTCAGCAGGGGGCATCTCTCTCCTTTTCCTCAACAAGCGATATTCCCACTCTCCCCTCATCTCCTCCATACCCCATACAAACCTCCCATTATTACCCATTTTTCCAATCCCCCCATTTCCTTTCCCAATAAATATTACAATGCTATTTGAGTGGTTTCTTTCTGACTGTTTGGAGTATTTTTCTTCTTGGCATAGGGGCTCTTGAATTTAGCTATAATATTCCTGGGAGTTGTCATTTTAGGATTGTTTTTTGGAGGTGATCTATTAATTCTTTCAAATTCAATTTTATTTTCTTGTTTGAGTATATCTGGGCAGTTTTTCTTGAACATTTCTTGTATTATGATGTCCAAGATTTTTTTCTTGGACAAGCTTTCAGGTAGTTCAATAATTCTCAAATTTTCTCTCTTGGATCTATTTTCCAGGTTAGTTGTTTCTACAATGAGAAACTTCATGTTTTCCCTCTGTTTTCTTTTAATTCCTTTCATTCTGCTTTATTGTTTCATGATTTCTCATGAAATTATTAGTTTCTAGTTGCTCAATCCTGATTTTCAAGATATGATTTTCCTGAGTCACTTTTTGGTTATCCTGTTTCAATTGGTCCATTTATTCTTGCATCATTTTCATTTCACTTCACCAATTTTCCTCTGCCTCTTAATTGTTTTTGAAGACTTTTTCGAGCTTTTCTCTAAATCCAGATTTTGCTTTTTTACTTCGCATGTGTTTGCTTTGCTTTCACTGTCCCCTTCTGTGTCTATACCTTGTTTTGTCTTTATAAATACTCTTTAGAGTTGGGTGCTTTTTTGATGTTTGCTCCTTTTTCCTATGTTTTTGCAGGTAGGTTCTGTTTTCTGGGAGGTCAGGTTACCCTTTGAAACTTTAGTCCTTCCTTCATGCTGACCTTAGCTTATTTTCTGGGTTTTTGTCAGTTTTAGTTCTTCTAAGATAGTATGATAGCCTGAAGGCTGGGATCTCGGAGGGCCTCCTCCCACTGCTGATTCAATTAACCCTTGAGATTCTGATAGCTTAAAGACTTGACTCAGGCTTGGGTATAAGCTTTTGCTCTCACTATGAACTTGATCATATGAGGGGCTGATCAAAGAGCCTCAGGCTTAGATACAAATTTTTGATCTCACCATGTACTTGATCTAATCATGCCCACAGTTGATTTCCTTGTCCTGGAGCTCCTACCTGAGCACCTGGAAAAAAGATCTGGACAAGGCTTGGGTCTGCCAACTAGCCCTAGCTGGGGTCTATGTTTTCACCCCAGGCTCAGACTGTGACTCCTGGCTTCCTTTGATCTTGCACAGATCGACCCACATTGGCATAGACTAACATACTACCTTGGACTTGGATTCTGGACTTCACCAAAAGTTTGAAAACTCATGGGGTATGGGTTGGGTTGAACCTTTATTTGCCCAGGCAGGTCTCAGAATCTGAATGTTGGCTTGGACTTAGATTCAAAACCTGGGACAGCAGACATTCAGATAAACATCATGGCAGTCTAGACACAAGACTCGTCCCTCATCAGCACCCACCAATATAGACCACCTCAAAAGACCAAAAAAAAAACAAATTCATAAGAATAAAGGTACTCTACAGTAGGACTCAGCATTGAAGGTACATGAGATTTGGGCATTTCCGCACTATAAGGGGGTGAAAAAGCTTCCACCAAAATGCGAGGCGATCTACCCTACCCCACCCCAACTATGGAGACAGAGTCATAGCCAGCACAGGCTAGAATTAATGATTGAGCAAGGGGCACCTCTAGAGTGAATAAGGGGCATCTCTAGGTCCTTGGGAGTTTACTAAGATCACCAAAGAACTGCCCCTGAGAGCAGATACATCTGAAACCCCAGCAGGCTGAAGAGTACAGACCTTGGGAACTCACGGGAAGATAGCACAGAGAAGGGCAGCAAACAGCAGAAGCTGTTGAGATTTGAGAGCTTGCCTCAGGCAAAAGCCTTGCTCCTTAACTCTATACACAGAGAGCCTGCCATCTCACATTCTGATTAAAAAGGGAAGGAAAAACCTCCATAGTGATGGCAAATTATGCTCCAGAGCAACAACCTCCCTCCACCAAAAAAAATTCAAGAAGAGGGGATTCACCCTGGAAAATTTTTATGGAGGAAAAACTCAGGCTACAGAGGAAATAGAGGAAGTAATTCAAATAAACCCCAAATCTTCCAAAAAATGGAAATTGTCTATAAGCTCTTGAAGAATTTAAATTGGAGCTTATCAAAAAGATGGAAGCCTTCTGGCAAGAAAAATGGGAAATAGTTCAAAGAGAAAATAACACTTTAAAGGACAAGAACTCCCAATTGGACAAACAGCTGATAGCCACAAAAAGCAGGATAGACCAAACCTTCAAACTGGATTTCTGGTATTTGTAACACTTCATCAACTGTACAGAGGTTTTCCTGGGTTTTCTCTCTTGCCAAATTTTGGAATGATGACAGTGATAGACTCTGTTAGGAAGATCTCAGCTGAGGTTGAAAGATTGGTTCAAGACACAGCTCAAGCCATCTCTAAAATTACTAAAGCTATCTCTTATCTGCAGGAGGAGATTGACTCCTTAGCAAAAACAGTCTTATAAAATTGACTAGCCCTTGATATGCTCACTGCCATATCTGGAGGTGCTTGTGCATTTATTAATCAGTCTTGTTGTATTTATGTAAATAAGTCTGCAGACCTTGTGACAAATATCTATGCACTTCAGAAACTTTTTAATGACACACAGCCAGTTGCTATCTATAGAGACTCATGTGAATCCTAATGATAGCTGGTGGAACCTCTCATGGCTGTAAGGAATGGGCTTGTTTGCAGTTATCCTTAAATGGGCCCTTATAATTTTGGGGATTTTGTTACTTTTACAATATGTATTAATCGTTGTATTACTGTTTTTAAAAGGTTTTTACCTAGTGAAAACAATTATGTACACTCACACAGTGGATCCTGTCCAAGTTAAGAGTTATATACATTTCATTTTTGAGTGAGCACGATTTGTGTTGTGCCTCTGCTCAGCTAACACATTGTCACATGGAATATAAACTATGAAATTATAATTTTTTCCATTATTTTTTCTCTTTATGTTTGTAATAGGATATTTGATATTTTTTCTTTTTTTCCTAATCTTGGTGATACTTGAAGTACATGAAATTAGTATTAAAAGTGTTTTTATTTTACTTGAAGGATGAAGTTCATAGTATAAGTTTACAGTACCTATTAGCCCTAGTAATATACATACCCCAAAAGGCTTTCAACTATGGAAATCTGCCATTTATTGATAAATGTTATGGGACTTTGTTTAATTATTATGTCTTATTCCAGGAGAAGAGGACAATAGAGCCAATATACAGTGCCAAGTAGCACGAGGTCAAAAAGGACCAAAAATCCAATCCAGGGAGGATTGTTGAACTTCTATGTGTAATGGTAGAAATTTTAGGCTTCTGGGAGAGATTATAATATTGTAATGGTTACAAATGTGGCTACAGGATTTATGTAATATTGAACAATGGCCGCCAAGGAATTTACTTATGAAATTCCTAAAATGAAACACTCAAGTCAGAATGGAGTTTATGGAGGTTTAATCACACTGGGAGTAGGGAAAGGAGAGGGAGAGAAGGAGAGAGGAGAAAAGGGAAAGGGGCTACTCAACCTCTGACCAAGGCAGAGAGAGTTTTAGGCCCAAAGGGCCCAGGTGGAAAGAATCAGTCCTTAACTCATGTGACCGCTCTGAAGGAAAGCTGTCTGCGGGCGTCCTCCCTCTCCAAGCTCCTAACACCAACCCTCGTCTAGCTCTCTCCACAGGAAGTGAGCGAATTCCAGAGGCTGTTCCCTACCTCACTTCCTGTGTCTCACAAATCCAATGGTTGGCTCTAGCTTGGCTTAGGACAGCCCAGGTGGGCAGTTAGTTATTTCTGATTTGTCATTGACTAGCACATGCCCGTGTAGTGTGGATGTGCACAATTTTTGGGTGCTAGACCAAGATGGAGACTTTTAAAATTCACAATCCCCCCTGATGATGATTGGGAGACTAGTCTCCCCAATTGATCACTAAACATAAGCATACTGCACCCCCAAAATTTCTAACTATAAGTGTATACAAAAATTTTTTTTACCCACTAAGAGGAAAATTGTAATAGTTGTAAATATGGGGAAATAGAGGAGACAGAAGGACAGCAAACCAATGTTTTGCTGGGCACATTGACAAAAGCCAATTAGGGGGCAGTCCCCTTTGGCATAAGAGTGTACATTCAAAAATGTTCAATCAACCACACCCCAAGGTTCATTCTGGATCTTCCTGTAGTGAAAAGGTTTAGATATCTTTCTGCAAACAGTTCATTCTCTGCATTCAGTTAGTTAGCAAGCTTCTTCTCTGAAGATTTCTCTCTTGAACAAAATTTAAATCTTGGATTTGATGAAATACAATCCCCCCTGAAGAAAGTGTTGAAAAAACACTGAGTCCAGCTGAGGATTCAAGTTTTAGTTGTGGGGATGTGTGAGTTAATTCAAAAGAAAAACAAAACAATATGAAAATAAAATCAAAATTCAAAATCAAAAGAAGAAAAAGGGAAAAAATTAAGGGAAAAATATAAACCCTTTATATATGCATATTTATATTAAAGAAGAATTCAAAATAAGTATCAAAATTTAAAAAAAAATCTATGTATACAAAATTTAAGAAAGCAAGAATAAAAAAAATTTTTTTTTCATTTTTTTACAGGCCCCTGTATTAGGGTCCAGTTAAGTAATTTCTAATCCCACAAGTCTGTAGGACAGAATGCAGTATATTTTACTTCCCCATTTGCAGCCAAGGCTACAAGAAATTGCCATACTATAGGAGAGAAAAAAAGAGGACCAGATTTTTATTTTATATCTAGGGAAGTGTTATTCCCTCGTCTGATTTTACTTTCATTCTCAGGGATGGATGGAGCCAGGATGGTAGCCAACCTTAGGTACTTGTCTGTAGGTATTTTCACGAAGAGTGTGGATACAGGGAAGGCCTACATCTTAACGTCTGTCAAGTGTCGCAACCCCGAGTCTCACACTAGGTTCAAGTCCTTAGTATTGGCTTAGAAATGCATTAATCCTACCTGGATTGGTCTTTTGATTTTTAGACCTGTGAGCTCTTTTGGCATTATCCAGGTTATCTCTGTGCTCCTTTTTTGATCTCATTCCTAGAATCAGACACAAACATTAATCATAGTCCCACAACAATTATCAATAAATGGCAGGTCCCCATAGTCTAAAGCTGTTTGGGTGCATATTAATAATAACAGCAAGTATATATATTTAAACTAATATTGTAGAATAAAATTAATATTGATCATATGTACCTTAAGTACATAGAAATGAGAAAAAGGGAAAAAATAAAATAATGTAAAAAAATAATAATAAAATAAGGAAAAGAGAAAAAAAAGAAAAAAGGAAAAAATTAAATTTAGGAATTCAATGTGTCAAAAGCAGAATAAAACAGTTCCACTTGTCAATGGGTAGTTATCTCCAATGCATGTATAGGATACAGTCAATCAGTCTCAACAGAAGATGCTCTCTTTACATGAGAACAGTGAATCCAAGAGTCCTTTTCTCCAACCTTTATAGATGTTGGAGTAGTTAACAATATTTGGAATGGTCCTTCCCAGGAAGGTTCAGTTGCTCCAATACGCTTGAAATTCTTAATATACATGTTGTCTCCTAGGTTCAGGTCGTGAAGTGAAAAGTCTAGTGGTCCAGCTTGTACTGCAGCTCCGGATTCATTTAGCTCACGCAGTTTGTGCTGTAATTCCTGTATATAGGAAGCAATAGTAATATCTCCCCTTAATAGCGATGTATAAGCCGGGGAGAAAGGCTTAGCCTGTATAGGTGGATGTCCAAAAAGCATCTCAAATGGTGAAATATGTAAGTCTCCTCTAGGCCTGCTTCTAAGATAAAATAGGGCCAGAGGGAGAATTTCAGGCCATTTTAAATGGGTCTCAGTGCATAATTTTCCAATCATAGTTTTAAGTTCTTTATTCATCCTCTCCACTTGGCCTGAGCTCTGGGGGTGATATGGAACATGGAATTTTGGAGTTATCCCCAAGCAAGAATATATTTGATTTAAGACAGAATCGGTAAAATGACTCCCTCTATCGGAGTCAATACGTGCTGGTAGGCCAAAACGAGGAATAATTTCTTTTAAAAGTATCTTTGCAACAAAATCTGCTGTGGCTCGGGTCGTAGGAAATGCTTCTGGCCATCTGGTTAGTTGGTCTACTATGACCAAACAAAATTTATATTGTCCAGCCTTTGGCATTGTTATAAAATCTATCTGCAGGTGCTCAAAAGGTGTGTAAGCCAGAGGACGTCCACCAAAGGCTTTGCCATGAAAGGCATGTTGGTTATATGCCTGGCAGGTAGGGCAGGATGAACATACTTTAGAGGCTACAGTAGTTATACCAGGGGCTATCCATACTCTCTTGACAGAGTCCACGATGCCCTGGGTACCAAAGTGGCCATTATTATGAATAGATTGGCAAATTTGGTTATAGAAACTTCTAGGGAGCAGGGGTTTTCCTTCAGATGACACCCATACTCCATTAATTTGTTTTGCTTTAAATTTTTGTTTCCATTTTTCCACTTCCTTTTCATTATAGGAGAGTGATAAATTTAAATTATCAGTGGTTGTTAATGTTAAAATTAATCCAGGTCCTTCTATGGCTGCTAGTTTTGCAGCGGCATCTGCTCGGTCATTTCCTCTAGAGACAGGGTCAGAGCCACCTGTATGGGCAGAGCAATGAACTACAGCTAGGGCTTTAGGCAGTTTGAGAGCAGAAAGAACTTCATTAATAATTTCTGCATTAGCTATGGATTTTCCAGCTGAGGTTAAAAATCCTCTTTGGAGCCATAGCATCCCGACTGAGTGACAAATGCCGAAAGCATATCTAGAATCCGTATAAATTGTTGCCTTTTTATCCTTGGCAATTATACAAGCGTGTTTTAGAGCTATGAGTTCTGCTCCTTGAGCACTAATGTTAGAAGGTAGTGAAGCTGACCATTCAGTGGCAAATTCTGAGACTACGGCAGCTCCAGTGTAACGTATGCCATCCCTCATAAAAGAGGAACCATCGGTAAATAAAATCAGATCTGCATTGTCTAAGGGAGTGTCCAAGAGATTATCTCGAGGCTTTTCTGCCATGGACACTAATGTTTCACAGTTATGTAATGGTTCTCCTGAAGTGGGTAAATCTGGAAGCAAGGTGGAAGGGTTAAGAGTTGAACAGCGTTTCAAGGTAATATTTTCACTATTTAATAAGGTTATTTCATACCTTGTAATTCTCTGATTTGAGAATGCCTGTGTTCTATGTTTTACCAATAATGCTTCAATCTCATGTGGGCACATTATTGTTAATGGACATCCCAATACTAAATCAACGGTTTTTGTTACTAGTAAGGCTGTAGCAGCTACTCCTCTAAGGCATGGTGGTGCTCCTGCTGCTACTGGGTCTAGTTGGGCAGAATAATAAGCAATTGGGCGCTGAGAAGGTCCCAAAGTCTGAGTTAACACACCAGAGGCTAGTCCTCTTCGCTCATGCACATATAAAGTAAATGGCTTGTTGTAATTTGGGATGCCCAGAGCAGGGGCAGATAAGATAGCCTTTTTTAGCTCTGATGGAACTGACATGTGTTCAGGCTCTAATTTGAGGGGTTCAGGGATTACATCCCTTGTTAGTGCTATAAGAGGTTTAGTAATTTCCCCATAGCAAGGAATCCATTGTCTGCAAAACCCTGTTGCTCCCAGAATTGCTCTTAACTGTTTTTTAGTAGTAGGAGCACTCAATTTTTGAATATTCTCAATTCGCTTGGGAGAAATAGAGCGGGCACCAGCTGTCAGAATGAACCCCAAATATTCTACTTTGGGGAGACACCACTGAACTTTGTCCTTCGAGATCTTATGACCTCTTTTGTGCAATTCCAAAAGAAGGTGTTTGCTATCTTCTTGACATGTTTTTGCATCTGTTGAAGCCAAGAGTAGATCATCTACATATTTGATTAATTTGCTATTTTTAAATGTTATATTGTCTGTGTCTTGGCTCAAAATTTGCTCAAATAAGCTCGGACTTTCGACATAACCCTGTGGCAGCCGACACCAGGTATATTGTGAGCCCTTCCAGGTGAAAGCAAAAATATGCCTGGAGTTTTCATGTGTTGGTATGGAAAAGAAAGCTGAACACAAGTCTACTACTGTAAAGTATGTAGCTGTGCTAGGAATAAATGAAATAATAGTATGTATGTTAGAAACTATGGAGTGTCTCTTTATAACGTGATTATTCACTGCCCTTAGATCCTGTACGAATCTATAGATGTGCTTGCCATCGGGCCCTTTTTTTGGTTTTTTAATTGGCAGGATGGGCGTGTTGTATTCAGATTTGCAAGGGATTATTATTCCCTGTTCTATTAATGAGTTAATAACTGGTGTAATACCCTCAATTGCCTCCTTTGAGAGGGGATACTGAGGGATAGAAGGAGGTGGGCTAGATTTAGTTTTTATCTGCACAGGAACAGCAGATTTAAGTAAGCCTACATCAGAAGAAGATGTGGCCCAAAGAGACTCCGGTATATCTTTAGGTATTTCAAAAATGGAAGGCTCTTTTGCCTCCTGGTTTTCCGAGAGAAGTACAGGGAGTAATTTTAAAGATTCCTCTGGTACTTCTAATGATAATGAGCCATCTGGGGAGCAGGTTATTGTGGCTCTGAGTTTGCATAGAAGGTCCCTCCCCAGCAAATTTAAAGGGGAGTCAGGCATCAAAAGGAAGGAGTGTTGTACCTCTAGGGGTCCTACAGACACCATTCTAGGAGGAAGTCTTTTAACTCTTTGGGTTATTCCTGATACTCCCATTACATTCTCTGAGCCAATAGAATAACATTGTAAATCAGGTGTTCTCTTTAATACAGACCAGGAAGCTCCGGTGTCTAATAGACAATCATAATAGGTGTTACCCACCTTTAAGGTAACATGGGGTTCATTAGTATGGGGAGGGCAGTGGATAGGGACAACGGGTAGTAGGACATCAGGGTCCAGGAAATCAAAGGTTGTATCCTCTGATTCCTGTGCCCCAGCCCCCCCGGACACCATCATTGTGTTTGGGATATTCCTTGGGCACCCCCCTGAAGGGCACCTCTCTGAGGGTCATTAGTACCTCGAGTAATTTTTGGACGAGCACCATTTCTCATATATTGTTGAGTATTATCATTAAAATTTTCTTCAATTTGAGCATTGTCATTAATTTCCCAATTCCTATTTCTATAATTCTGGTTTCTAAAGTTCTTATTTCTATATTCATTATAGTTATTATTTCTAAAGCTATTATTAAACTGTGTATTCCTTCCAATCATCTTAAGAAAGGTTCTACATTCCATCATTTTGTGGCCCTTCTTCTCACAGAAGTGGCAAGTAATGGATTGATAATTGGATTTCTGGAGAGGGGCAATTGTCGTTGGTTCATTATCATGCCCACTTTCTAATTTAGTTATCCTATCTATTAAATATCTCATTTTTTTCTTCATTTCCTCCATGTCATCATTATTTTCTTTCTCCTTTTCTTCGTTTCCCTTTAAAACATATATAGCTGTTTTTCGCAATTCTTCAAGGTCCATATCTGACCATCTTGGGCATTGTGTTTTAAAATAATTTTTAATTGCTTTGCAAGAATTGTTTACAAAGATTCTCCTAACTTGTCTTAAACTACTCTCTTTAGTTAAGTCCCAATCTAAGTATCTGTCCCCAAACTCGATAATTCTGTCCATAAATCTGGAGGGTGTTTCTTCGTCCTTTTGCTTAATTTTTTCCAGTTCCATCCACTTATCTGTACTGTCTGCACATTCCTTCATGTCTGTGAGGATGGCCTCTCTACAACGGTATAGTTGTAGATAATCATCAGGATTGTTATAGTCCCATTCGGGATCCTGAGCTGGCCAATGTGCTGCATTACGCCCCCGGGTTTTGTTGACATGAGCAATTATTTTATTTTTTTCACGTTCACTTAAAAAAGCCTGTAGTAAGCTCTCAACGTCCTTGTAAGACGGATTATACTGAAAAAGTATGTCTCCCATCTTTTTTGTTACTAGAAAAGGATCTTGTTCATATGTGGGGATATTTCGTGTAAATTCATTTATTTCTTGGGGAGTAAACGGTGTCCTATGTCTTAAAGTTACCACATCACCATTCCGTCCTATTTCAGGTACTTCTCTTAGAGGAAACAGGCCTCTAGTTGAATTTTGCACCTGTGGGTCAGTTTGACAAGGACAGGTTTTTCTAGGGGGACAAGATCTCCCTTGCATTGGAATTTGGTTTTCTGTAGAAGGAACATGAGAAGCTGGGATTGCAGGGGAAGGGTTTTGGGGATTAAATTCAGACAAGATTTGCACTACACGAGAGAAGCAGTCTGTTAACTGGGCTATAGGGAAGGTGTTTTCCATCTCTATTTCAGGGAAGGAAATTTCCTCATTCAAAGGTTCAGAAACAGGTCTGTTTCTGGTAGAGTGGTTGTTTGCCAATTGATCCTGTAAGAGGCTTTTTAGATCTTCTAATTGGGCTTGCATTTTATCCTCAATTTTTCTTATTTTTTCATCTCTAAATATAGTATTGAGGATTACAAAAATGACAGTACCTATTAATATAAAAATTTGGAGGTATCCTTCATTCCTCAATGCCCCTACTTCTTCAGCTGCCGTATAATTGTCAAAGAATGTAGTACTCATTTTTATATGTATATTTTGTAATTTCACAAAGCACGTGGGGAGCAGGGCAAAGCAACAAACTTTCCACAGTTTTTTTTTTTTTTTTTTACAGTAGGTGGCTCCCTAGTCTACAACCCTATACAGGTTAAGGGCCTATTGTGTTGTAAATTCTCCTTATCAAGCTTCTGGGAGGGGTTACAAAAGCCCTCCTGCAGGAAGGTAGAAGCTATGAAAGGGCTGATTAGGAGTGAATAGACCGTAAACAAAAGGGTAGAGCTAAATCTCCTTCTTTTACAAAATGTGTAGGTGGGTCCCAGCAATCTTCTTTAGCCCTCAGGCTAAAACCGCTAGGACCATGTGCTATCTTCCTTGAGCAAAACCCACTTAAATTTTTAAGACTAGAAAGGCCAGAAAACAGAAAAAAATGGGTTTTAAGTTAGCTCCCTAGCTGTATTCAGCTGTTTTCAGCGGGCTAGGAGCTCCTAAGAGCTCCTTCTCCTGAGGTTCCTCGTTGCTAATCAGTTGATTAGGTAAGCCTGGCCTGCCTCTCAATCTACTGAGCCACCTCCTTAAAGTAAAAGGAGACGGAAATGAGAGACAAAGAGGAGAAGGAAAAAAAAAATCCTGTTGACCCCAATTTAACTTAAGGGGTAAAGGGAAAAGAGAAAAGGTGTTTTATACTCACCTGTTCTGGCAGCTGTGTCTTTAAGCCAAGGTATTTGGTAAAAGGACTGACAGAGTGAGTAATAAGTGGGGTGAAAGGGCAAGAAAATTCAGGAAATTTATTGAGGTTCTAGAAACCTTCCAAGCACTAAGGCAGGGCCAGGAGTCAGAGGGGGTAGCCGGGGTGGGACTTTTCCCAGGTGATTAGTAAGGAGATCAGAAGACTGATATAGTTCTTTTTTTCTCCTAGTGGCTCGCCAACTGTAATGGTAGAAATTTTAGGCTTCTGGGAGAGATTATAATATTGTAATGGTTACAAATGTGGCTACAGGATTTATGTAATATTGAACAATGGCCGCCAAGGAATTTACTTATGAAATTCCTAAAATGAAACACTCAAGTCAGAATGGAGTTTATGGAGGTTTAATCACACTGGGAGTAGGGAAAGGAGAGGGAGAGAAGGAGAGAGGAGAAAAGGGAAAGGGGCTACTCAACCTCTGACCAAGGCAGAGAGAGTTTTAGGCCCAAAGGGCCCAGGTGGAAAGAATCAGTCCTTAACTCACGTGACCGCTCTGAAGGAAAGCTGTCTGCGGGCGTCCTCCCTCTCCAAGCTCCTAACACCAACCCTCGTCTAGCTCTCTCCACAGGAAGTGAGCGAATTCCAGAGGCTGTTCCCTACCTCACTTCCTGTGTCTCACAAATCCAATGGTTGGCTCTAGCTTGGCTTAGGACAGCCCAGGTGGGCAGTTAGTTATTTCTGATTTGTCATTGACTAGCACATGCCCGTGTAGTGTGGATGTGCACAATTTTTGGGTGCTAGACCAAGATGGAGACTTTTAAAATTCACATATGCCAATACAAAAGGACTTGAACCTAGTGTATGAATCGAGGTTGTGACACTTGACATATGTTAAGACACAGGGCTTCCTTGAACCATATTTTGAGTCAAGTGTCTCAGGTTGGCTATCATCCTGGCTCCCCTTATCTCTGACAGTGAAGGTACAATCAGACCAGGGAATGAATTTTCCCATTTACTGCTGAAAATTAGTCCTTTCTCTCTTATAGTTTGGGAATTTTCTGTAGTCCTGGTTGCAAATGGGTAAAGTGCTATATTGCTGCTATTGTCCTACAGGCTTATGGGACATAAGTCACTTTAATTGGTCCTTGCTGTGATTAAGGAAAATGTTACAGGTTATTTTGATTTTTTTACTCAGGCTTTTATACACATAAGATTTTTATTTTATTTTTTATCATTTCTATATTTCTTATTTTTACACAGAATTTTATTTTGGAATTTTTTAGTGGTTTGTTTTAGTTTTGTTTTTCTTTTGACAACTGTTTTATATATCTCTTAACTCAGTCATGTATCCCAGTGTGATTCTGGTGTTGATCAACACCCTCCTCAGGGGGGATTGTGTAATTATCTTAAAATGCAAGATTTAAAATTTTTTGGAGAAATTTCAGGAATAGAAACTTGCCAACACCCAAAATCAAGAAAGTGGATCCTTTTGGAGAAGGTGCTGTAAAGATGCCTGGAGAAGCTACACATTACATCAAAAGATCCAGAATGAACTTTGGGATATAATGAACTGAATTGAAGGGGTTGAACATACTTTATTCTGAATGTAAACTCTTCTGCCAAAGGGGAATGCCCCCAGTTGGCATTTTATCAATGCATCTGTCAATCAGTTTTTGTATTTTTCTCCCATCTCTAACTATTGTAACTCCCTCTTAGAAAAAAATGCAATATTGTATGTACTTTTAGCTAGAAGGTATTTAGAGTTATAAGATAGTTATATTTAAATGATTCATTGGGAAGACAGGTCTCCCAAAAGATCACAGGGGTATTGTGTAAAGGAAGCTCATCCCCTCCCCCTCCTCAGTAACTTTACCAGTCTATCAAACATTTTTGACATACCACAGTTGCACCAGGGATGCATCGTTGTACGTTCTGTATGTCAATAAAAGTTAAGGTTTGAGGCAGAATTGGGGGAGACCTATGAGAAGACCAAGGAGAGGACCATGAGGAGAAGAGACAGAGCAGGCAGGTGATGGGGAATGAGGTAGAGACTCACAAGCAAGGCCCCACATGGTCAGGTTACTTAGAAATGATTGTCTATCCTTCCTAATAAAATTCACATATATATTAAATATATATATATATATGTAGAAAGAAATATTATTATTTTTAATTATTATACAGTGGAACCAGTATTCGGGGGAAAATTTATATCCTTGAGTTCATATATTAAGAAATTATCGAGGGCAGAGTTCGATGAATTGGGAATACAAATCCAAAAACTTGAAAGTGAACAAATGAAAAATCCCCAGAAGAAAACCAAATTAGAGATCCTAAAATTAAGTGAGAAATTAATAAAATTGAAAGTGAAAGAACTAGTGAACTAATAAATAAGACTAGGCTCTGGTATTTGAAAAAAACAAACAAAATAGACAAAGTACTGGTCAATCTAATTAAAAAAAGGAAAGAAGAAAACCAAATTAACAGTATCATAGATGAAAAGGGAGACCTCACTTCCAAATGAAGAGGAAATTAAAGCAATCATTAAAAAGTATTTTCCCCAATTATATGTCAACAAATATGCCAATCTAAGCAGTATGGATACATATTTACAAAAATATAAATTGCCTAGATTAAGAGAAGAAGAAATAGAAATCTTAAATAAACCCATATCAGAAAAAGAAATTGAATGAGCCATCAAAGTACACCCTAACAAAATATCCCCACGGCTTGATGGATTCACAAGAGAATTCTATCAAACATTCAAAGAACAGCTAATTTCAATTATATACAAAATATTTGACATAATAAGCAAAGAGGGAGTTCTACCAATTCCTTTTATAACACAAATATGGTACTGATTCCAAAGCCAGGCAGGTCAAAAATGGAGAAAGAAAATTATAGACCAATCTCCTTAATAAATATAGATGCAAAAATCTTAAATAGTATACTAGCAAAAAGGCTCCAGCAAGTCATCATTAGGGTTATTCACTATGATCTGGTGGGATTTATACCAGGAATACAAGGATGATTCAATATTAGGAAAACCATGCACATAATTGACCATATCAATAAGCAAACCAACAAAAATCACAGGATTATCTCAAAAGATGCATAAAAAGCCTTTGACAAAATACAACACTAGAAAGTGTAGGAATAGAAGGGTCTTTCCTAAAAATAATGAACAGTATTTATCTATAACCATCTGCCAACATCATCTGCAATGGGGATAAACTAGATGCATTCACAATAAGATCAGGAGTGAAGCAAGGATGCCTATTATCATCACTATTATTTAACATTATACAAGAAACACTAGCAGTAGCAATTAGAGTAGAAAAAGAAATTGAAGGTATTAAAATGGGCATTGAAGAGACCAAGCTATCACTCTTTGCATATAATATGATGATCGATTTAAAGAATCCTATAGAATCAATTAAAAAGCTATTGGAAATAATAAACAACTTTAGCAAAGTTGCAGGATACAAAATAAACCCACATAAGTCATCAGCCTTTCTATATATTTCCAACACAGCTCAGCAGCAAGAAGTAGAAAGAGAAATCCCATTCAAAATCAGCTTAGACAAAATAAAATATCTAGGAATCTATCTCCCTAGACAAATACAGGAACTATATGAACACAGCTATGAAATACTTTACACACAATTAAAACTAGATCTAAAATTTGTAAAAATATAATCTGCTCATGGGTAGGACAAGCTAACATAATAAAAATGACCATCCTATCAAAATTTATTTACTTATTTACTGCTATACCCATCAAATTACCTAAAAATTTTATTATGGAATTAGAAAATAGCATAACAAAGTTCATTTGGAAGAACAAAAGATCAAGAATATCCGGGGAAATAATGAAAAAAAATACAAAGGAAGGTGGTCTTTCAATAACAGATCTCAAACTATACAATAAAGCAGGAGTCATCAAAATAATATGGTACTGGCTAAGAGACAGAAAGGAGGATAAGTGGAATAGACTAGGGTTAAGTGACCTCAGCAAGACAGTCTATGATAAGCCCAAAGACCTGTGCTTTGGGGACAAAAATCCACTGTTTGATAAAATCTGCTGTGAAAATTGGGAGACAGTGTGGGAGAGGTTAGGTTTGGATCAATACCTCAGACCCTACACTAAGATAAATTCAGAATGGGTGAATGACTTAAAAATAAAGAAGGAAACTATGAATAAATTATGTGAACACAGAATAGTATACATGTCAGACCTTTGGGAAAGGAAAGATTTTAAAACCAAGCAAGACTTAGAACGTAGATAAGACAAAATATAAATAAATAATTTTGATTATATCAAATTAAAAAGTTTTTGTACAAACAAAACCAATGTAACCTAAATTAGAAGGAAAGTAACAAATTGGGAAACAATCTTCATAACAAAAACCTCTGACAAAGGTCTAATTACTCAAATTTACTAAGAGCTAAATCAATTGTACAAAAAATCAAGCCATTCTCCAATTGATAAATGGGCAAGGGATATGACTAGACAATTTTCAGTTAAAGAAATCAAAACCATTAATAAGCACATGAAAAAGTGTTCTAAATCTCTTATAATTAGAGAGATGCAAATCAAAACAACTCTGAAGTATCACCTCACACCTAGCAGATTGGCTAACATGACAGCAAAGGAAAGTAATGAATGCTGGAGGGGATGCGGCAAAGTAGGGACACTAATTCACTGCTGGTGGGGTTGTGAACTGATCAACCATTCTGGAGGGCAGTTTGGAACTATGCCCAAAGGGCAATAAAAGACTGCCTGCCCTATGATCCAGCTATAGCACTGCTGGGCTTGTACCCCAAAGAGATAATAAGGAAAAAGACTAGTACAAGAATATTCATAGCTGCACTTTTTGTGGTGGCCAAAAATTGGAAAATGAGGGGATGCCCTTCAATTGGGGAATGGCTGAACAAATTGTGGTATATGTTGGTGATGGAATACTATTGTGCTAAAAGGAATAATAAAGTGGAGGAATTCCATGGAGACTGGAACAACCTCCAGGAAGTGATGCAGAGTGAAAGGAGCAGAACCAGAAGAACATTGTACACAGAGACTGATACACTGTGGTACAATTGAATATAATGGACTTTTCCATTACTGGCAATGCAGTGATCCTGAACAACTCAGAGGGATCTATGAGAAAGAACACTATCCACATTCAGAGGAAAAACTGTGGGTGTAGAAATACAGAAGAAAAACAACTGTTTGATTACATGGGTTGAGGGGTATATGATTGGGGATATAGACACTAAAAGATAATCCTAGTGCAAACATCAACAGCATGGAAATAGGTTGTGATCAAAGACACATGTAATACTCAGTGGAATTGTACCTCGGCAATGGGAAGAGTGGGGGTAGGGGAGGGAGGAATAGAATATGATTTTTGTAACCAAGGAATAATGTTTGAAATTGATCAAATAAAAGAAAAAAAATAAAGCTGTGACAGCAGATGTGGGGTGGGGCATGTGCCTTTCTTTTGACTTGATCTTCACTCCTTGCTATAGTCTTACTGACTGTGTTCCCCTCCCACCTCAGTGCCCTAGATTTTCTCTGCCTACCTCTTATGTCTTTCTTTTCTTGAAAGTTGTTTCTATCTCTTTGTTGGTTCTTTCATTCCTCTATTCATTTTGTGGGTATGGTTTTTTTTTAACTATTGATTGGAGGAGATTCTTCTGGTGACCTTGTGTTTCTCTGTAATAATCTGCTGTCTTGGCTCCACCTTGGAAAAGAAGTACATTAGCTATGTTTAAAATGTATATCACATTCATTTTTTTTTAACCATTCTTCCCACCACTTGATCATCTCCAAGAAAGCAGGCAATATGATATAGATCAGAAATGGACAACCTTTAAGAGATATACTTCCAGGGCCCACCCCAACCCCAAACCCACAGACCATGTGCTGTGCCATCCCCCCCCCCAAGACCACATTCTGTCCTTTTCCCCCCACCTAGTGCCTGACTCACTCTGTTCACCCCCCCCTTACTCCATCCAATGGAGGGAGGAAGCATTCCCATTGTACTGCTGTGCAGTTGGGCTGGTGATTTAGTCAAGCTTGGGGAGAAGGAGAGCCAAGGGGTGTACTCACTTTGCTCGGCTCCCCTGTAATTATGTAAGCTATGATCCCCTCAAACTTAGCTCCTCTCCAAAGTGGAAATTGAGGGGATCTTGAAAATTTGAAAGTACATTGCTTTTAGCCAGTATTCAAGGATTCAGAAGCTATTTCAAATGCAAAGCTTTTTTGAGAGAGAAAGAGAGAAAGAAAAAGCCATAAAAAAGAGAAAAAAGCCCCAATTTACAGGAAAAACTCTTATATATAGGAAAATATAATCCTTAGGTTAAATGACATCATACTGACACATTTACCTCATCATACTTATTCTAGCCTTCCTGAAGCTGGTATCCTCCAAATTAACCTTTTTATCAAATATTCAATGGTTGAAATAAGGTTTTAATCTGTGTGTAGGGATGATTGAGAGATTGCTACCTCTATCAAGCTACTATAGTATTTTCCAGAACTTCTAGCCCACCAGGCCTCTAGGGCCAGCACCCCTTTGAATGCTAATTGAACAGGCTGAGTTAGTAAGAGATGAAGTCATTAATAATGCAAATTAAAGAATCCCTAGGGCAGCTTGTGAAAGAAACTGGCTAAAGGGGAAGAACAGGGAAGAGGCTATTATACTAGACTGGGGTTTATAAAACTTATTTCTAAATCATTAGACTATAGTTCTTAATACTTTTAAAATACAAACTCAAAAGATACATACCCAATCCCAAAAATACTTTGTATAGTAAAGACACTGGTTGCTTCTGTTTCTGTCTTACTCAGGCCAAAGGTAATTAAGAGGCCATTGTATTCTGAATGGGGTGGGACAATCTTGTCTTGCAAGTGTAATGGAGAAGTTTTGTATGTGGTAAAAGAAATAGGATCTAGGATCTAACTCCTTCTGGGGAGAGAGGATAGGGAGCAGCCCAACTGCTCCTTCATAAGGATTTCTGTTAAGGAATTTGGGGAATTCTGTGCTGCAGGAATAGGCTCACTGGTTCTTTGAAGCACTGGGTCCTTGGCACACATGCCCACAGAGAGGTCTATGTGCCCCATCTCTGACACACAGGCCATAGGTTTGCCATCATGGATATTGATCATATATATTTTAATGTAATACATATTTTCCTGTTTATCATGAAGTAAAAAAAAAACAATACTTACACAAGAGAAAATTCATGGAGGAACTAAAATGTAGAATGGCATGTTTCAATCTGCATTGGACTCCATCTATTCTGACTGTAAAGATAATTTTAGGGTTGTGACTTAAAATCTAGAGTTAATTGGTTGCTGGAGAAAAATCTCAAATAATATACCAAAGTCACTCTGGAAATTTATGGTAATTTAATTAATATAGAGGGAAGGAATTTAAGGAGGAGGGAAGATAATACAGGATTTCTCCTGCTTGGTCTGTGACAGGGAGAGTTTAAAATCCCCATCTCTAAGTCTCTGAAGATGATTAGAGGCTTTTAAGAGGATAAAATTGGAAAGTAAAGGAGGAAAACTCAACCAGAAACTCACCACTGAACTGGACAACAGCTTGTAGCCACACTAAGATGCCAAAAGGCCCAGCACACTGCTATAGGACAACTCTCTGCCACAAAAGGTATCAGAGAGAGGAAATGAGCCTATATATAGACCTTTCACTCTTGTCTCCTCCTCTAAATGCCCATTCTTTTTAGTTCTCATCTTCTTTGATTAGATTATATCTTTAGAGTTACTTAACACTTCTTTGTTAAGTTCACCTTTTGTGAGTTACTTAACCTTTATGTGATTAATTTAATCTTTATAGTTACTTAACATCTTTTTGTATTAAGATACTTAAAATAGACTTAACTTAAAGTTCTAGCTTCACTATAAGGTAAGAGTTAAGTACCTTCATTTTTCAATCAGCAGATTACAACTTTATCTTCCCCTAAAATATGGTCTGAGTAGGGTGGAGTAATTTAGAATTCCCAAGACATTCCTGATTTTGTTAAACTAAGTATCTTCATGGTTACAATCAGGAAATAGCTAAATTCAATCTTCACATTTCTATGAGTGTGTATAGCCATTTCATCATTAGTATCTTCTGGTTGTCTTGGTTCCTTTACTTGTTAAATTGTTAAGTCATTCACTGTTGGTTATCATATTATTATTGTTGTTGTGTACAATGTTCTGCTTCTTTTCAGTTCTCTTTGCATCACTTCATATAAATCTTTGTAGGGGTTTTTTGGGACCATCCTTTTGTCATTTCTTATGGCTGTCTCATTCAAATATACCACTTGTTCAGCCATTCCTTAACTGATATGTCACCTTAATTTCCAATTCTTTGCCATCACAAAAAGAGATGCTATAAATATTTTAGAACATATACTTCCCTTACCTCTTTCCTTAATTGCCTTAGGAAATAAACCTAGTAGTGATATCATTATGTCAAAAGGTATGTAGTTTTATAACTCTTTAAATATAATTCTAGATTGCTTTCCAAAATGGTTAGATCATTTCACAGTTCCATCAAAAATGTACTAGTGTGCCTATTTTTCCATGTCCCCTCCAACAATTGTCATTTTGGCCTTTGATCATTTTAGCCAATATGATAGTTGTGAGATATCTCAGAGTTTTGATTTGCATTTTTCTAATGAATGATTTGGAACAATTTTTCATATAAATAAATATGGTTTTTATTTCTTCATCCAAAAAACTGTCTGTTCATATCTTTTGATCATTCATCAATTGGAAAATGGTTCATATTTTTATATATTTGACACCATTGTCTCTGTCTATAGGAGAAATGTTTTGCCACCTTATTGCTTTCCTTCTAAACTTGGTGATATCAATTTTATTTGTATAAATATTTTCATTTTAATGTATGAAAAGTAACCATTTTACATTTTATGTTGCTGGTTAGCTCATATTTATTCATAAATTCTTCTATCCATGAACCTGCGAGGTACTATTTTCTCTATTATTCTAGATTATTTACAATAGTTCCCTTTATAACTAGATCATGTATCCATTTTGTTATATATATATATACATATATATATACATATTGATCTATATATAGTTTCTATCAAACTGCTTTCTAATTCCCCCCAAAGGTCAAATAGGAAATCCTTATTTCAAAAACTTGGAATTTTAGCTTTGTTGAACATACAATTACTATAATCTTTTACAACTATTTTTTGTATGTCTATTCTGTTCCACTGATCTACTTTTCTATTTCTTAGCCACTAACAGTTGATAATTACTGCTTAATAACATAGTTTGAAATTTGGTATAGCTAGACCCCCTTCATTAACATTTTTTTCATTATTTCCTTTTGTTTTTCCAAGTGAATGTTCTTATTATGATTTTATCTACATCAATTGTTTTTGGTAATTTAATTGGGATGGCATTGGAGAAGTCCATTGATTTAGCTATGAAGTTCATGCCCTAACAAACCACAAGCACTGCTTCCTCCCTTTTCCCCTCCCCCACAGGCAGTGCTAGGCAAATTGAAAGGCTATGATTGATTTCTGAGATGTGAGAAGGATAGATGAGAGGTGGAGAAAATTGAATATAAGAGGAAGCCTGAGAGAGATTTGGGTCTGTATTCTAACTTTTCATTCTTAGTGGACTCTTGGTGGCCCTTAGCCTCTGGAATGTGAGCTCTGATGGGATTCCTGGTGGTCCTGGACTTTGCCCTGAAGGCTATCTGTGGTTTTCAGCATCTTTTGGCTCTTTAGATTTTGGCTTCCATATATGAACTTTGGATTTGGGTGAAGATTTGGTTTCCTACATTGGAGACTCGGGCTGAAGGGGGATACTTACTCTAGTGAGACTCTTTGAGTCCTTGGAGTGAGAGACTGTCCTTTGCAGCTCAGCCTCTTTGGTGTCAGTTTTTGGTTGTTGGAACACCTGACTGGAAACACTCACATGGACTGGTGAGATTTGGATTTACATTCCCAGACTGGGGGCACTAGGATTAGAACTTTGGGTATTTTTAGCTAAGCAATATTTTCTACCTCCTTCCTATATTTCCCATTTTAATATCTCTACCTATAGCCTACTGACTCATAGTTTAACTCTAATTTTTAGAAATGGTGACCACAGAAACTTTTTTAACTCATAAATTTGGTCAAACCATTTTTAATACTTAAATCATTTTAAATATATTGCCTCTTCTCACCCATGAACAATTTCTTCTTCAATTATTTTCTTCTAATTACTGCTTTTACTATATCCTATACATTTTGGAATATTGTCTCATTATTATAATTTTTTAACAAAATTATTTATTGTTTCAATAACATTTTGACCCTGTCTTTAAGATTAAAGTATTGTCTCCTTTTTTTTAAAGTTTGTGATTAAATGGTTCCTTAATAAATAGAGTTTTTATTGTAATATGAGCTGAACAGGATATATTTAACATTTTGGCTTTTCTGCATTTCATTTTTCTGCATTAATTGTAAAATGTGTGTCTTAATATATGGTCAGTATTTTACATAAGTAACATGTGCTTCTGAGAAAAAATTCTTTGTATCCCCATAAAATTCTAAATAGATGACTATAATATTTAGCTTTTGTAAGGTTTTATTTATCTCCTTAATTTCTTTTTAATTTATTTTTTGGTTAGATTTATTCATTTCTAAGAAGGGAAGGATTAAATCCCCTACTATTTTTGTTATTGATTTCCTCCTTAATTCCTTTAGGCTTTCCTTTTAAAATTTTGATGCTGTAACATTTAGTACATATATGTTTATTATTGATAATGCTTCATTACCCATGATATTTTAAAAAATGTGATCATGTCTCCATTTATTGTTTAATTAGATCTATTTCAACTTTAAACTTGTTTGAGACCATTATTGTTACTCCTGCTTTTATTTTATCAGCTAAAGCATCATATATTCTACTCTATCCCTCTACTTTTCCTCTATTTGTGTCTCTCATTTTTAAATGTTTTCCTTTGAAATAACATAATGTTGGGTTTTAGTTTTTAATCCATTCTGCTATCAATTTCCATTTTATGAGTGAAAGTATCCCATTCATTTTCAAATTTATAATTATTAGTTATTTATTACCTCTATTCTATTTTTCAATATTTTCCCCTTCTTTATCTCTCTTTTTATCTTGTTCGTCCTCAGAAATCTAGTTTTCCATACTAACCACAACTTCCCTCATCCCCACCCCTTTTCAGTCCCACATTTATTTTCTTCCTCTCTTCCCCTTCCCCTTCTAGTTGTTAATCTATTTACCATACTGAGTCCTTCCCTTATCCTGCTCTTGCCCACATACTTAATATAAAATAAAATCTATATCTCCTTCTCTTGTTTTATCCCCTGGGCTTCTTCCCCGCCCCCTTAATCTATATACCCTTCTAAGAGTACCTGTTATTAATGTCTTTTTTTTTGCCAATTTTTTTGAAAATTTCATTTAGTTAGATGAGTTAGAATATTTTTCCATTGTTACAAGACTTGTGTTCTTTCCCTCCCCTTACCACACCCCATCCTGTATCTGACACACAATTCCACTGGATTTAAAATCTGTCATTGATTAAGACCTATTTCCATGTTTTTAATATTTGCATTAGGGAGATCTTTTAGAGTTTTTTAGAGTATCTCCAGTCATATCCCCATTGACCCATGTGATCAAGCAGTTGTCTTTCTTCTGTGTTTCTTTTCCACAGTTCTTCCTCTGGATATACATAGTGTTCTTTCTCTTAAGTCCCTCTGAATTGTTTTGGATCATTGCATTACTACTAGTAGAGAAGTACCTTATGTTTGATTTTACCACAGTGTCTGTGTACATTTTTCTCTTGGTTCTGTTCCTTTCTCTCTGCATTAATTTCTGGAAGTCATTCCAGTTCACATGGAATTCCTCCAGTTTATTATTGCTTTCAGCACAATAGTATTCCATTACCATCATATACATAAATTTGTTCAGCCATTCTCAATCAGAGGGAATCCCCTCCTTTTCCAATTTTTTGCCACCACAAACAGTGCATCTATGAATATTCTTGTACAAGTCTTTTTTTTTTCTTATTATCTCTTTGGGGTCCAAAGCACAGCAATGCTATGGCTGGATCAAAGGGTAGACAGTCTTTTAGTGCCCTTTGGGCAAAATTCCAAATTGTCTTCCAGAATGTTTGGATCAATTCACAACTCCACCAGCAAAGCATTAATGTCCCAATTTTGCCATATCCACACCAACATTTATTACTTTACTTTGCTGTCATGTTAGCCAATCACATAGGTGTGATGTGGTACCTCAAAGTTGTTTTGATTTGCATTTCTCTGATTATAAGAGATTTTGAACACTTTTTCATATGCTTATTGATAGTTTTGAGAACTTTATCTAAAAATTGCCTATCACTCTTTGCAGATGATATGATGTCTACTTAAAGTATCTAGTAAAAAGTAAAGTACCTAGAGAATCAACTAAAAAGCTAGTGGAAATAATTAATAACTTTAGCAAAGTTGCAGGATACAAAATAAACACATGTAAATCATCAGCATTTCTATATATTTCCCACTCATCACAGTAGCAAATTTTAGAAAGAGAAATTCTCTTTAAAATCACCATAGAAAATAAAATACTTAGGAATTTATCTGCCAAGACAGACACAGGAACTATATGAACACAACTACAAAACACTCTCCACACAATTCAAATTCTATCTAAATAATTGGAAAAACACTAATTGCTCATGGATAGGACAAGCTAACATAATAAAAAAATGACAATCATACCCAAACTAATTTACGTATTTAGTGCCATACCCATCAAACTACCAAAAAAAGTTTGTTTTTTTTAATGCATTAGAAAAAAACAATAATAAAATTTATTTGGAAGAACAAAAGATTAAGAATGTCAAGGGAAATAATGAAAAAATGTGAAGGAAGGTGGCCTAGCAGTACCAGATCCTAAACTATACTATGAAGCAGTACTCATCAAAACAATATGGTACTGGCTAAGAGACAGAAGGGAGGACCAGTGGAATAGACTTGGGGTCTCAGCAAGGCAATCTATGATAAACCCCAAATCCCAGCTTTTGGAAAAAAATATACTATTTGACAAAAACTGCTGGGAAAATTGAAAAACAATACAGGAGAGATTAGTTTTAGATCAACATCTCACACCCTACCCCAAGATAAACTCAGAATGGGTGAATGACTTGAACATAAAGAAGGAAACTATAAGTAAATTAGGTGAACATAGAATAGTCTACCTGTCAGATGTTTAGGAAAGGAAATATTTTAAGACCAAGCAAGAATTAGAAAAAAATGACAAAATGCAAAATAAATAATTTTGAATACATTTGATTATATTAAATTATTTTTTTTTACAAACAAAACCAATGCAATTAACATTAGAAGGGAAGCAACAAATTTGGAAACAATCTTTACAACAAAAACCTCTGACAAAGGTCTAATCACCCAAATTCATAAGGAACTAAATCAACTGTACAAAAAATCAAGTCATTCCCCAACTGATTAATGGCCATGGGACATGAATACCTGTTTTAATCTTTATCCCTTACTTTCTTATCTATTTATAAATTAATAAAAGACTTAGCCTTCTATTTGTATGTATTATTCTCTCTTTTACCCAGATCAGAGGAGAATAAGTTACTAGCATTAGTGTTCCTTGATTCCCCTTCCCTTAATTCTAATTTTTCTTTCATACACTCCTCTTTTATATGAGATGATTATTCAAATTCATCCCTCTTTTAAAATTTTTTTTAAATTTTATTTTTAACCCATTCTTTAATATCCAATTCAACTCCAAAGCTTCCTTCTATACATGGTCCTTCAAACCACTTGATTAATGATACCATTCTTAACATTTAAACATAATTTTCCCATATGAGAAATACACATTTTCACCTTATTTAGTCCTTTAAAATTGGTCTATCATATTATCTTATATTTCTTCTCATTCTTGAATAACAAAATTTCCATTCAGTAATAGCCTTTTTTAATGTCTATTTCTTTTTTGTATAAAGATAATCAGTTTTGTTGGGTAGGTTACACTTGATTGTAAACTCAGCTTGGAGGATGGTTCTTAATAATGTAAATATGACAAAATTCATTATATATTTTAGATATGAGAACTTGACCAAAGAGATCATGACAAGTTTTCCCCCATTTTCTTCTTTCCTTCTAATCTTGACATTTGTTTTGTTTGTACAAAACTTTTTTTCAATTTAATATGTTCAAAATTATCCATTTTACTTCTCACAATGCTCTCCATCTCTTATTTATTCATAAATTCCTCTCTTAATGAAAAATCTGATAGGTAATATATTTCATGGTTTTTTTTTCTAATTTGTTTCGTGATACCTCCTTTTATGTCTAGATCATGTATCCATTTTGAGCTTATTTTGCTGAACCATGTAAAATATTGACCTATACCTCGTTTCTGCCAAATTATTTTCTACTTGTCCCAGAAATTTTTACCAAATGATGATTTCTAATCCTAATAGTTCGGATCTATTTTTTTTTTGTCAAATACAAGGTTGCTATAATCTTTTACTAAGTTGTATGTCTGTTCTGTTGCAGTGATCTTTCTATTTTTTTATAATTACTTCTTTATGAAAGAGTTTAAAAGTTGATACTGATGTGGTTTTAATTTTACTGTTTCTCAGAACTCCTTATCTCAAACAATCCACTTGCCTGGGTCTCTCTACTAGTTATTACAGGGATTACAAGAGAGCAGGAATTGGAATTTCAAACTGAACATCCCATAGACATCTAAAACTCAACATGATTAAAACTGAATTCAGTATATTTCCCCCAAATCTTCCCCTTTCCCAAATGTTCCTATTTCTCTTAAAACCACTACCATCTTTTCAGTATCTCAAGTTTGTAATATTAGCATCATACATTTACAATGTCTCTTCCATCCAACTTCTATCCACTCACCAAACTACCACTTCAATTCCTGTCCCAATTATATTAATTAACTGTATTATTCTAACAACCCCTCCTCAATTGATCTCATTCTCTTATATAAATGTTATATATATGTATATATATAGAATAAATTAAATGCACACACATACTATGCAATGTATATGTATATATACACCCGTTTTCTACTCCATTAGAATGTAAGTTCATTTTGTGTAGGAATTGTTTAATTCTTTGTACTCGTATCCCATCAGCTAGTCCAGTACCTGCCACACAATAGGCTTTTAATAAATGCATTCTGATTAATTATATTAAAAGAATAGTTAGATTTCCTGCTCCTTTTATAATCATTCATAGTACAGAATAATCTCATTAACTTTGAATTAGTGTTTTTAAATAATGTATTTTTCTCTATTAATATACAAACAATTTTAACATTCATTTTTATAACCTTTAAATCAAAATCCCCTTACTTCCTTTCAGCTTCTTAAGAAGGCAACTACTTTGAAATAGATTATACATGTGCATTCATGCAAATCTATATTTCCATATAAGCCATGTTACAAAAGAGAATACATATTTTTAAAAAGCCAAGAAAAAGAAAGTTATAAAAATGTTTGCTTCAATAATGCATTCAGACTCCATCAATTCTATCTAAGTAATTTTCAATTGATTGTAGTACAATATTTCTATTCTCCGTGTACATTGATCTCCTGGGTCTGCGTAGTTTATTTTGTCTCAGTTCATATAAGTATTCTGAGGTTTTTCTGAAACTATCTTTCTAGTCATTTCCTATAGCACAATAGAATTCCAACACAATCACATACTACTACTCATTTAGCTGTTTCCTATTTGATGGGCACCCCCTCAATTTCCAATTTTTTGCTGCCATAAAAAGAAATTCTATACATATTTTGGAACTTTTTCTTTTTTTTTTTGTTGATCTCTCTCAAATACAGATGTAAGGAGTATTGATGTGTCAAATGGGATTCATAGTTTTAGAGCATAGTTCCAAAATTTTCTCCAAAATGGTTGGATCATTTCACAACTGTACCAAGAGAGCATTAGTATCCCAATTTTGACATATCTTTTCCAACATTTGATATTTTCCTTTTCTGTCATATTAACTAATTGGGTAGATATGAGGTGGTACCTCAGATTTGTTTTGTTTGGATATTTCTAGTAAATAGAAATTAGAGTATAATTACATAGCTTTGATTTCTTCTTCTGAAAACTGACTTTTGATATCCTTTTACCTTTAATCAATTGGGGAATGAATTTTATTCATATAAATTTGACTGAATTATCTATATATTTTAGAAATGAAGCCTTTATAAACAGTTTCCTACTTTATTTTCTAATCTTGGCTGCATTGGTTTTGTTTTGTTTTCCTTGAGCTTAGTCATCTTTATATTAATCCTAGTTACTTCTGTCAGTCACTTAAATTATGATTCAAGGTGTAAAGATTAAAATTTAGGGGAGACTGAGGCATCTGAGGCAGGTAGAAATTAGTTTCTCTCTGCAAGGAGTATTATATTTTTTTAGAGGTTTATTGAAGATTAAGGATTAAAGAAAATACAGGATAAGAAACACTTGTCCAGGCCATAGAATGGCCTAGACACAACCTCACCTACATTATGAAAAAAGCCACATCTGCCCCAAATGGAAGTCCAGGACCCAAGAGAGACCTCTCAAAAGCCTTTGAATCAGCTTAAATAATTTTCGATCTCGGCCCAGGTGAGATTACAAGGCATTTTGGGGAAGTGGAGCAAAGGCTTGTGGGGATTGTAGTCCTGTATTCGAGTCTATTTTTTACAAAGGATTACAAAGCACTGCATAGCATAATCTCCTCCAATTCTAAAAATATTCCTGAAAAACCGTCAGTACATGAATTGCCTATTAGCAGAGGCTTTTAGGAAGGAGATTCATAATAGCTCTTAAAAGAGAATTTCTATGACACGCATAATACTATAACATATATTACTACTTTTGTCTGGAAAACTATTGAATGAGAACATAAAAGTAACAAAACACTGAACAAAATAAGCAGTTCTGAGCAGACATGCTAATTGCAAGTGGTGTAAAGAAAAGCAAATGGTCATTGCCCTTAAAGAGTTCATATTCTGATGGAGAAGCTCAGGTAAAGAACTATTTCCTTATGAAGTATACACAGAGGGAAGGAAAGGAAGCAGTTAGACTTCAGCATATGGCAAAAAATAAAAAAAAGGAAGCAGCAGAGAGTGCAAACTACCAAAATATGATTAAATAACCCAATAAGTAGCACAGTGTATCTGCCTTGATGAAGTTGCTGCTGTTTAGTCTTTTCAATCACGTCTGACTCTTTCTGATTCCAGTTGTGGTTTTCCTGGTAAAAATTTTAGTTTGCCATTTCCTTCTCAAATTTATTTTAGACATAAGGAAACTGAGGCAAACAGTAAGTAACTTGTCCGGGGTTACATATCTAGTATGTCTCCGATGATGGATTTGAACTCAGGTAGTCCTGACTCTACACCCAGAGTGTATCTACTGTGGCACCTCGTTGCCCCTTGAACATAATATGTACTTAATGTTTGTCAAAAGAAAGATTCAGGAGTTTGGAACAGGGAAAATCAATGAGGAATTGATTGATCGACAAAAGTTTTTTTGAAAGAAGTAGAACTAAATAATTTAAGTATAGATAAGATGTGAACAGGTAGAAGAGGGGAAGGGAATTCCAGGGAGTAGACAAACAAGAGTTCAGAGGAAGGAATGAAAATGGAATGTCTGAAAATGGTAAAAAGATTGGCCTGAATGGATTTTGTAGTGCGTGTTGAAGCATAGCTGGAAAGAAGTCAGTGAAGGAAGTCTGAGTAAAGTTGTTCCAGGCTTTGATGTCACTGTGAGTTTGTACTTTTATAGTTAAGGAGAGCTTTCAAAAATTTTTGAATAGGGAAGAACCATGATGAAAACCAATGGTCCATGGAAGGAAGAAATATCTCAATATTGATATTTAGTTCTTTACAGCAATTTAAAGGGTACGGATTTCCATCTTATTTACAATATGGTATGATCTGTAGCATGTATATTAAAATTAACCACCACCTGATGCATTTTCCTATGGCAATAGTAAAATTAAGAGAAAGAAAAAAGCAGAGAGGAGGAAGAGAAAAAAATCAGCAAAAGTGATCAATATATTGAAAATGTTTTTAAATGCATGAAATGGGGGCAACCATATGGCTTCATGGAGAGAGAACTAGAGTGGGATATTGGAGGTTCTAAGTTCAGATATGGCCCCAGATACTTTCTAACTGTGTGACACTGAATAAATAACTTAATCCCAATTTCCTCACTCTTACCACTCTTTTGCCCATGAACCAATAATGAACATTGATTTCAAATCAAAAGGTAAGGGTTTTAAAAAAATTAAATTAAAAAAATACATGTAGTGTTTCATTCCTATAGACTTCCGAGGTCTGCAAAGGAATAGAAAGGAATGTCTAAGTGTCTAAATTCTTTTTGGGCTCACATTTGCTTTTTCCAGTTATTGAGAGCTTTCTTTATTTTTGTGAACAATGTTGTTAAATATTGTTTTTCCTTGACAGGTAGACTCCCATGTCTTTTTTAATAACTGCAGTTATTTTATTTTTTTTTCTCTTTTTAATTTTTTTCAATTCACCACCACCAACCAACAAAATTTAAATAAATGCATGAAAATTGTTTGTAAAACCACAAACACTACATTATTTAAAATGTTTTATATGTGTTCTAATATAAACATTTTTTGCATTTCCTCCTAAAGCATTTTCCTTTGATCAATGTTTGTATTTTCATTGTTTTTGTACTGATTTCTTTTATTCAAAGAGATTCTATTTTCCCAATTACATGCAATAACAATTTTCAGCATACTTTCCCAAAATTATAAGATCCAAATTTTCTCCCTCTCTTCCTTCCCTCCCTACTCTCATGGATGGTAAGCAAAATAAACAGGGTTATACATATATTATTATGCAAAACATACTTCCATATTGGTCATTGTTGTAAGAGAACATCATATAAAATGAAAACCACAAAAAAAAAACCCAAAAAATAAACTGATGCAAAAGGTAGTATATTTTTATCTGCATCTGACGCCAACAGTTCTTTCTCTGGGAGTAGATAGCATTTATGATGAGTCCTTTAGAATTGTCTTGGATCATTGTACTGCTCAGACTAAGTCTTTCACAGTTGATCATTATAAATTATTGCTGTTAATTATGTACAATGTTCTCCCAGTTTTCCTTATTTTGCTCTGCATCAATTTATGTAAAGCTTCTCAGATTTTTTTAAATCATCCTGCTCATCATTTCTTACAGCATAATAGTATTCCATCACAATCTTCTAACACAATTTGTTCAGCTATTCCCCAGTGTTCAAATTTTTACCACCACAAAAAGAGCTGCTATAAATAGTTTTGTACAAGTAGGTTCTTTCCCTTTTTTTGTTATCTTTTGTATACAGACCCAGTAATGGTATTATGGGATCAAAGGGTATGCACAGTTTTATATCCCTCTGGGAATAGTTCCAAATTGCCCTCCAGAATGATTAGATCAGTTCACAACCTACCAGTAGGGCATTAATGTCCCAATTTTGCCACATCGCCATCAACATTTGCCACTTTCCTTTATTGTCATATTGGCCAATCCTATAGTTAGGTCAGAACATCATTGTTTTAATTTGCATTTCATTACTCAAGACTGATTTAGAGCATTTTTATATGATTATTGAAGGTGTATAATTGAAAATCTGTTATCCTAAAAAAACTCTACATTTTCTGGGAGCCCATTGACTTCCTGTCATTACTTACTGTAGACAGGGGATAAATTCAGTGGACGCTCCTGCTCTGTTGTCTTTGGCTTCCTGTCCCAAGCATGGTGGTGGCAAGTACAGAGGTTTTAACAAACTGATTAGTCATGGGCATGTGGTTTTATTTTTATCTCTTTTATTCCTTTATTTCTAATGATCACTAATAAATCACTCAAATTATAATATCTTAATTATTGAATATTAAATATAATTTTTGCAATGATAGAGACCAAAAGTAGGAATTCTCAGTCTCCTTAAGATAGCCTGGATAAATTTTTTAAGCCACATTTCTCCTGCCACAGCTTTTTGACCCCACCTCACCCCTACCCCGCCCCCCCCCCCCCCCCCAAACACACATACCTCTTTGGAGCTGCTGCTCCTGCTCCTGCTGGGGACTTTTGGCAGAGAAGAGATAAGCCAAAAATTTAAGGCTTCAAATGTAGTCTTTAATTGGGGATTTAAAAACAACTATATATATATATATATATATATATATATATATATATATATATATATATATATAACGAATTATATGTACTAAGAAATTTCCCTATAAATTTTCTGAAGTTATATAATTCAATTGTCTTCCTCCCTTCTTCCCTCCCCCCTCTGGGAACTGGCATACAATTCGATTTGGGTTATATAGGGATTATCACACAAAACATTTCCATATAATTCATTTTTATAAGTTAATAATCTTATAAAACCAAAACCCCCAAACATATATCCAAATAAACAAATGAAAAATATATGCTTTCATCAACATTCCTATTGCAACAATTCTTTCTATGGACTTTTTCAAAAGTCCTCAGAATTATTCTGGATCACTGTATTGCTGTTAGTAGCAGTTTATCACATTTGATCATTCCACAATATTGCATTGACCATGTATTATTATCTCCTCTTTCTGCTTATTCCACTCCACATCATTTCATGGAGGTCTTTCCAGATCTTATAGAAATCCATCAATTCATCATTCCTTTTAACACAATAGTATTCCATCACCAGCATATAATACAATTTATTTACCCATTTCTCAATTGAGGGACACCCCTTTAGTTTCCAATTCTTTGCCACCACAAAAGGGGCAGTTATAAATATTTTTGGACAAGCAGGTCTTTTCCCATTTTTTAAGTATCTTTGGCACGCAGTCCTAGTAGTGGTATTATTATATTTAAGGATATGCATTGTTTTATAGTCCATTAGACATAATTCCAATTTGTACTCCAGATTGCTTAGATCAGGTCACAATATCACCAGCAATACATTAGTGTCCCAATTTTGCCACATCCCCTCCAACATTTATAATTTTCTTTTATTGTCATATTGGCCAATTTGATAGATGTGAGGTGGTACCTGCATTTCTCAAATTGAGAGTGATTTAGAATGCTTTATTCATATGAGGTTTGATAGCTTTGATTTTTCTGAAAATTACCTATTCATATCCTTTGACCTAATTGAAGATTTTTAATTTGTTCTTTTTTTTAGATGTTTTTAGTTGAATGTCCAGTTCATAGGTATGCTTTTTCTCTATTTTATTGATCTAAGTTTTTAGAGACCTACATTTTCCCTAAATTGAGCTTTGACTGTATCCCATAAATTTTGATGTGTTGCCTCTTTATTGTCATTCTCTTTAAAGAATTTTTTGTTCCTCATTTTGTTCTTTGACACTCTTTTTTTAGCATTAGTTTATTTCATTTCCAACTAATTTATCATTTGTTTTATCCATGAATCTTTTTGATTATAAATCTTATTGATCTGAAAAAAATGTTTTCTTTTGTCTTTTTTTTTTTTGCATTTGATGGTGAAGTTTTTGTGCCTTAATACAAGGTCAATTTTTGTGCAGGTTTCATGTAATGCTGAGAAGAAGATATATTCCTATCTATTCTCATCCAATTTTCTCCAGAGATTTTTTTAGTTTTCACTTTTTTTTAATTTAGTTCATTTCCTTTACATCTTGTTTATTTTTTGGTTAGATTTATATAGGTCTGAAAAGGGGAAAGGTGGGGTCCCCCATTATTATAGTATATATCAAAATATGTCTATTTTTTCCCTAAAGCTCATTTACTTTATCCTTAAAAATGTGTAGACTATACCATTTGGTGCATATATGTTTAGTTATTATATTATTTCGTTATCTGTGATAACTTTTAGCAAGATATAATTTCCTTATCTCTTTTAATTAGATCTATTTTTTTCTTTAGCTTTGTCTGAGGTCATAATTGCTACTTTTTTTTTACTTCAGATGATGCACAATAAATTCTGCATCAGCTCCTTACCTTTACTCTGTGTGTGTCTCCTTGTCTCAAACGTATTTCAAACAACATATCATAAGGTTCTGTTTTTTAATCCATACCATTATTCATTTCTGTTTTATTGGTAAGATCATTCCATTTACATTCACAGTTATTATTACTAACTGGGCAAGTCACATAACCCCCATTTCCTTGCCCTTACCACTCTTCTACCAATACACAGTATTAATTCTAAGAGAGAAGGTAAGGGTTTAACTTTTTAAAAATATGGAACTTTATCTTATAAAGGTAGTAGGATAAAGGGTGTTCTTTTTCAATTGTTGAGGCAAATTTGTATAGTTTTGATACTAATTGTTCTTTAAAATTTAACAGATTTCTTGGTGAATCTACAAAGACTATAAAGATTTTCATTTGGTAGTTACTTTATAGGTAGTTCTATATCTTTTATTTTCAAGATTTCATTATTTATGTTCTCTATTTGATCTGATAGATTGAGTATTTTGTATTTTTCAAGATTTCATCTCTTTTTTTGTTCTCTATTTTGTTAGTATGGAACTGCATAGCAGGGTCAAATAATTCTTATTTTTCTTCTATTTTTGTTGTGATTTCATTCTATTCATTCACTGTTTTTGTTTATAATTGATTTTCTGCCTTCTTTTTAAGAAGTTTGGCTAAAGACTTTTAAAAGATTGTTAGACAAAAAAAAACTTTTGTTTTTTTATACTTTCTATAGTCTTTTTTGGTTTCTCATTTTTCAGTGCCTATTTTTCAATTTCTATATTTTCAATTTTTAATTTTTCAAATTCTTTTTTTCCAAAGTTTTTTTAAATAGTTATTTTAGATTTCTTTGTTGCTTTCTTTTTATTTTTTACCTGCATATTCAATTTTAATCTACTTTTCTAATGTATGGTTTTTAAGTATATAAAGTTTTCCTAATTTGTTCAGCTACGTAGAACAATGGATAGAGAACTCAACCTGGAGTCAGGAAAACCTGAGTTCATATACAGCCTTAGACATTTACTAGCCATGTAACCCTAGCCACTTTACTTAATCCTGTTTGCTTCCATTTCTTCATCTGTAAGATAAGATGGAAAAGGAAATGTCAAATCACTATAGTATTTTTGCCAAGAAGACCACTAATTGGATCTTGAAGAATCAGATAGGACTGAAATGACTGAATAACAATGACTTTTTCCCCAATAAAGGCTTATTTATCTGTATTTCTAAAAAGCTGGCATGTTGTTTCAACATTATAATTATTCATTATTTCCATAATTTGTTCTTTGGTCTATTCATTATTTAGAATTTATTTTTTTTCAGCATAAAGTTTGTTCTAACTTCTGTTGCTGATTTCTGAATTGATTGCAGATTTTATTATTGCTAACTTTGGTTCATATATTTTTCCCTTTCCGTCTTTTTACATTTCTTTTCATTATTTCTATTCTTTAGTATGTGATCAATTTTTGTAGAAGTTCCATTTCCTGAAAAATACATATATTAACTAGGAGACATTTTAAAAGACAGTATGTCTTTAACTTTATTTTATCCAGAAATTTGTTAAATTCCATATTTATCTTTTGTTTATCTTACTGTTAAATTTACTCAAAACTGAGAAAGGAACCAAAATCTCATGATATTTATGTATTATTATCTTTGTTTTCTTTTTATTTGGCAAATGCTTTCTTTATGAACTTTGGTGCTCATATTTATACTATATAAGTTTAATATTGATATAGTTTTGGTATATGGTTCTCTTCAGAATAACATGTTTTTTTCTCTGTGTTGTGAATTTTTGTTTTTGCTTTACAATAGCATTATTGCAAATTCTATTGTTTGGATTCACATGATGCATGGTAAAATTTGTTCTCATCTCTCATTTTTATACTTTGAATAGCTTTGCTTTTTATCTTAGATGCCATATTAGAATCTCTGACTCTTAATCTTGTCATTTCTCACGTATACCAGAGTGTACCCTTTTCTTATTCACTTTGAAAAAATATTCATACTGTATATATGTGTTTCTGCACATATAACATGCATGTGTATATGATGTGTATAGATGTACATGCATTAATAATTAATAACACTTAAAAAGCTATAGAATTATACTTGTTATATAGATAAATACATATATACATATAAATACACAAGTGAATAATATATATGCCTTATACATACGTCAATAAACATTTATTAAGAATTTACTATGTATAGTGTGCTAAGCTCTGGGAATGAAAAGAAAGGCCAAAATATAGTCCTTGCTCTGCAGAAGGTCACATTCTAATGGTAGAGAAGACTCACAAACTTCTGTGTACAAGGAAGTTGTAGACAGGATAAATTGGAAATAATCAACAGATAGAATGTATTAGACTTGAAGGTGATAAGGAAAAACTTCTTGTGGAAAATAGAATTTTTGCTTGAATTTGAAGGATAAGGAAATCAAAAAGTAGAGATGAAGAAGCATTTTTAGCATATAGGGCTACCAGTAAAAATGTAAAAATATTTGGAGTTGGGAAGTAAACTGTTTCTTCAAAGTACAGAAGGAATTTAGTGTTAGTGGATTGCATATTACATAGAAGAATATAGGGCACATATATACATATATGCATCTATGTGTATAAATGTATTTTCATACATAACATTAGTGTATGATTACAATTAAAGTATGACTGATGTTTGACAGAATAGGGAAAGGATATAGAAAGAGCTAAATTAACTTTTCCAAATGCATGCCTGATTGAAGGACAGAGTGAAAAGTTAATACCATACCCTCCTATTCATGGTCTCTTTAATGAATCCTCTTTTGCTTCCCATTTTTGCTTTTGTCTGACCTATTGGGGGATCTGTGAAGATGTGGACTATTCTCATTTAAAGGACTTCACTTTTTTAGGTCTCAGGAATCTATTATGTCAAAGTGAGGATATGAGGCAATGAAGTGCATTAAAAACTTCCTTCTTCATCATCCTGTTTTTGGAAGAATACTAATATAAGAAACAGATGATATAAGTTCAAGCCCCAACTTCCACTGGATACCTAAACATATTTATTTAATGCATGTGAATGTCAGTTCTCTTATTTACAAAATGGGGGAAATTGGTCATTTTACCTTATAAAGTCTTTGTAAAGATAATACTTGAGCATTTAAGCAGGGTGAAATAACTTACACTTTTAAAGAGCTTAAAGTTTTGCAAGAACTAAATATTTGAACTAGTAATAGTTGCAACAGCAGGATTAGAAAAGTGATTAGAGCTTGGTCAGACAGGGAAGATGCCACAGTCATCCATTGTAACCTGAACCATCGCCAGTCATCTTGATGGTTGTGTTGCCACTGTTCAATTATTCTGGAAGATAGAGTGAATCTAAAGACTTTGTAAAATTCTGTCTCATTTAAATCCAATTCACAGGCAAGTTAAGACATCACTCTGGGATGTCAGTAGTCCTTAGAAAAAGGAAGGATGAACAGCAGCAGCAGCAGCAGCAGCAGCAGTAGTAGTAGTAGTAGTAGTAGTAGTAGTAGTAGTAGTAGTAGTAGTAGTAGTAGTAGAAGCAGTAACTTTAGTAGTAATAGTACTTTTAGTAGTGATAATAACAGTAATAGCAGTAGCAACAGAAGTAGTAGTGTTTATTATAGAAGGAACAGCAATAGTAGTAGTAGCAAAACTTAAAACTTCAAAAATATGGACTATTATTGTTACTACTATGAGATTTAAAATGGTTGAGGTCTTAAACTGTAGTGATAAAAATAGTGGAAGATATAAATTGTGATAGATATAAGAGAGGGTGAGTAAATTTGACCGCAGAAATATGTTTCACTACAGTGTCTTGGGTTTAAAATCAAATATATGGTGGTCGCCAGGGAAATATTCCCAATTATTCAAATACCCAAGTCAATTGGATTTTATAGAGATTTTAATTAACAATGCAATGAGTAATCAAAGAAAGAGAGAGAGAGTAAGAAAGGAATAAGTATGAAGGGCCTCAAGCCAATATGGCCTAGACCTGAGCCTTAAGAGAGAAATCAGTCAGTTTTTTATAACTCACCATAAGATCTGTCTAAGTAAGGAATTCTAATGACACCAGGCCAGCAGCATCTCAGCTGCTTTCACCAGCTCCCTCCTCCATCTGAATGTTTCAGCATCAGTCTCCTCAGAATGAGTCTCTCCAATCTGAATGTTTCAGAATGACTTCCCAGCTGTTTCCTGAGCTCTTATTTTTAAGGGCAAAATCTCCTCTGTCACCTCCCCTAAGTCCTTACATCTACCAATCACTGTAGATGTTTTTAAAGGACCGCCCATTCTTAGTCCACACCTAAGAAGGTGTGGATTTTTGAGTAATTCACACCAGGAAAGCTCTGAGTAAGTTTTCCAGTTCTTTGTTCCTTGTAAATTCACAAGTTGCTTGACCTTTATAGGTACTTAGCTTAAGAAAAGTATGGGTTTAAGTACTTTTCATTGTTCAGAAAAGAGTTTACAACTTTATCTTCCCCTAGGGCAGACCCAAGTAGGTAAAGTAGAATTCTCACATTCCTGCTTTAAGTAGAGTTCACTGCCCAAATGGGGAATGGTCTTAATCCAATCTTATAAAGTAGGGTCTGGGAAATTTTAAGGTTTATACTACTACAATTTAGGAAAGTTATTCAACATAAAGAAAGACTAATTAGAAGCATTCCAGAAGAGAATCCAGGTGTATCAGAGCTTGAAAGGAAATAAAAAGAGCAGAATGATACTTCTGCTAAAACTACCACATAGTAATGAAATATATTTATATGGTAACTCTTCATTGATTTTCACATTCTGCATATTAGTGAGACCCTTTGTCCAGCTGTGGACTCCATATTTCAAGAGGGAAGGATACTTGGACAATAGTCAGAAGGGATAAATTTAAAATGATTAATGATCGAGGAGCCAGAAAACAGGAATTGTGCAGATATTATGAAAGATGTTTTAGTAGAGGGAGAAGGTGGGAAGGTGAGAGGGATTTACTAGGAAATCTCTTATAAATAGCCATAAAGTAGATAAAGAGTTATGGTGACCAGTTTTTCTCCATCTTCATTGAATATATTGCAAGAGGAAATGGGATTATATTTATGTGATATATGTAAGATGTCAAGAAAACAGAAGAGGTTATTGAGAATGATTACAAAATTTTCATTGCTAGAGATCATAGGATTGATAACTCTCCTGTTTTTATGTTTTTTTTTTCAGTGAGAGTGGATAGGATATATGGCATTTGAAGTACCTTTTTATCCTGTGATATAGTTTTACATTAACTAGTTTCATATTAAAGTTTTATGATGTGTTGTGTCATGTTGGGAAATTTTCCTTTATATTCTAGAGTTTTATAAATGAGGGGAAATCATGATATGACCATAAACCATATCTATCTATACATAGTTATAACAATCTCCCTAGATATCTGTCATAGTATTGAGGAACCTCTAAGTAATGACTTGGAATGCTCTTGGTTTAATTCATCTTTGTTGGTAATACCATAACAGTTTCCAATTTTGTTCTTATTATTCCCAACCAGAATTTCCCTTCCTGGTCAGTTCTAGTTATTGGAAAGCTCAATTTGGACCATTTATATATTGAAGGTTATTTCATCAATTTCAGCCCCCAAAAGAAGCAGAGACAATTTCTGCTGAAATTAAATGGAACATTCAGGTTCAACAGAGTATGACACTTTTAAATTTATATATGTTTCCATATAATTCAATTTTGTAATTGAATAAACTTATAAAAACAAAACTCCAAAATATGTACCTAAACAACTGATAAATCATATGCTTTCATCTGCATTTCTACTCCCACAGTTCTTTCTCTGGAAGTGGATAGCATTCTTTTCATAAGTCCCTTAGAATAGTTCTGGATCGTTGAATTGCTGATAGTAGTTAAGTCTATCACATTTCATTATTCCACAATATTGCTATCACTGTGTACAATGTTTTCCTGGTTCTGTTTATTTCATTCTGCATCAGTTTATGTAGGTCTTTTCAGCTCTTTCTGAAATCATCCTGTTCTTAATTCCTCATAGCAAAATAGTATTCCATCATCATTGTTACCACAATTTGTTCAACCATTTCCCCAAATGAGAGATATCCCTTTAGTTTCAAATTCTTTGCCACCACCAAAAGAGTAGCTATAAATATTTTTGTACAAGCGGGTCCTTTCCCATTAAAAAAAAGATCTTTTGGGGATATAGTTCCAGTAGTGGTATTACTAGATCAAAAGTTATGTATTCTTTTATAGCCTTTTGGGCATGATTCCAAATTGACCTCCAGAATGTTTGAAGCAGTTCACAATGCATTAGTGCCTCTATTTTGTCACATTCTCTCCAATATTTATCATCTTCCTTTACTATAATATTGACCAATCTGATAGGTGTGAGGTGATACCTCAGAGATATTTTAATTTACATTTCTCTAATCAAGAGTGATTTAAAACATTTTTTCATATAATTATTGATAGCTTTTATTTCTTTATAAGAAAGCTTCATATTCATATTCTTTGACCATTTATCAATTGGGGAAAAATTTGGATTATTATAGAGTTGACTTATATCTTTATGTATTTGAGAAATGAGAGAAATCTGTTTAAAAATTTTCCCAATTTGTTTTTCTAATATTGTTTGCATTGGTTCTGTTTGTACAAAAACTCTTTAATTTAATATAATAAAAATATTAATTTTTCATGCATTAATGTTTTATATCTTGTTTGGCTATAAATTCTTTCCTTCTTCACACATATGACAGGTAAACTATTCTTTGTTCCCTTCATTTACTTATAATGTCACTATTTATATTTAAATCATATATGATTTTGACCTTATCTTGCTATAGGGTGCAAGATATTGATCTAAATCTATTTGCCCTATAATGTTTTTCAATTTTCCCAATTTTTGTCAAATAGTGAGTTTTTATCCCCAAATCTGGGATCTATGGATTTATCAAACACAAGATTGCTGAGGTCACTTACCCCTAGTTTTTTCCATTGATCCACCCTTCTATTTATTAGTACCAGATTATTTTCATGATAATTGCTTGATAATACAGTTTAAGATCTGGTACTGCTAAGTCACCATCCTTCATATTTTTTTATCAGTTCCCTTTTGTAAGGATTAAATAAGAAATTTTGACAAAATAAGAGAGCAACTTTTAATAATTTAACAGTCTAGTTTAATTAAAATATATAGTAAAAGAATATAGTAAAGGAGAAAAATATAGGAAAGAGGTAGAGAAAGAAAATTTCCTAATGTCTACACTAGTTATCCTATAACTATCTATAATTATTACCCCAAACTGCCTATATCTACCTGTAACTGTTTATAACTACTGCTAATAACAACCACCCCCACAAAGTCCCAATCCAATCCAGCCCAATCAAAACAAACCCAATCAGTAATCCAATCCCAATTAGGTCTATCACAAAGACCAGCCACCTTGCAAAAAGTTGAAGAAAAAAAAAAACTCTAACAACCCAAACCAAAAGTCAAAAACCTAAAAGTCAAAAAGTCCTCTAAAGGCTAAAGCCAAAAAGCCCTCTTAGTAAGCACAAGCCTACCTTTATATTCCAGCCACTAAAAGCCAACCACCAATTCAACAAACTTCCAAGAGTCAACTTGCCCATAACTGCCAGTCCTAATTGTCAGCAACTGACTGGACCCAACAACTGAGGCTACTCTCCTTTTTTGTACCCTTCTTCTACTTTACTTCCTATCTCTATGGTTTCTCCTTCCTGTCTCTATGGTTTCTACTTCCTGTCACTGTGGGCTAGTTAATCCCAACAAATCTCTATGGTAAGAGGACCTCCAGAATAAAGAATTCCTTTTTTACATGTTCATACTCTTGATCTTTTGTTCAGGATGAATTTTGTTATTTTTTTCTAATTCTTTAAAATAGGTTTTTTTTTGTAATTTGATTGCTATGGTGCTGAATAAGTACATTAATTTAGGTAGGATTGTCATTTTTATTATATTAGCTTGTCCCACCCATGAGCAATTAATATTTTTCCAATTGTTTAGATTTAATTTTATTAGTGCGAAAAACGCTTTGTAGTTGTGTTCATATAATTCTTGTGTTTGTGTTAGCAAATATAATTCCAAGAATTTTATATTGTTTAGAGTGATGATTTAATGGAGTTTCTCTTTTAAATTTTTGCTTTTCTGCTTTGTTGGAACTATGTAGAAATTCTGATGATTTGTGTGCTTTATTTGTAGTGTGAAATTTTGCTAAAGTTATTATTTTAACTAGTTTTAGTTGATTTTCTAGGATTCTCTAAGTATAGCATCATATCATTCACAAAGAGTGATAGTTTAGTTTCCTCATTGCCTACTTTAATTCCTTCAATTTATTTTTCTTCTTTTATTTCTAAAGCTAGTATTTCTAGTAAATAGTAAATTGTAGTGGTGATAAAGTACATCTTTGATTTATCCCTAATGTTGTTGAAATGGCTTCTAATTTATCCCCATTGTAGATGATTCTTGCTGAGAGTTTTAAATAAATACCACTTATTTAAATAAATAAATAATACTTATTTTAAGGAAAGACACTTTTATTTCTATGCTTTTTAGTGGTTTTTAATAAACCTGGGTGCTGTATTTTGTCAAAAGCTTCTTTTGAATCTATTGAGTGTAATGTAAGAAAGAGAGATGGGGGGGGGGGTTTCAATGAGAAGCCAAACTGAATGAGAGATCAGCTGAATAGCAACAGAGGAGGGACAGAGAGAGAGGGAAGCTCCAACTGTCAATAGGCTTCTAGCCTGGGAGGTGGAGGAGCAAAGAAGGTTTTCCTGGAAGCTGAGAAAGAGCCCATAAGTTTGGGACCTGTTATTCCTTCTGGGACCCAAAAATACCTCCACTAGGACTCTTCAAGAACAACTACTTGAATTCTAAAGGGGGTTTTAGATTTGGACTCAGGCTGGTCAGAGCCATCCAGATCTTTCCCTGAGATTTTTCTCTCTGAGATTTCTCTCTCTCCCTGACCTGTTACTAGGCTCCTGAATTAAAAATTAGTTAGCTGAGGAATAGGGAGCAACCAGCAGCTGGCTGGAAGGTGCAAGACACTCAACCTTGAACCCTGAGAACTTGGGGTGGGGCAACCTGCCAGAGGGTCAGTGTAAGGATTTCCTACTCCCCACTTTCCTTGCCTTACTCCCCTACCTCTCCTTTCCTGTGTGAACCCAAATAAATTGTTTACTACTTTGGAATTAGGTCTGTTTGGTTTCTGACACTAGGAAAGGGGACAGAAGATTTGGGGAGAATCACACCTCTCCCCAAAAGGGGAAGGTTAGCTCCAGATCCCAGGGATCCAAACTGCCTAACCCTTAGGAACAACATCTCTCCTTAATAGTGGGTTGACCCCAAGTTTCTGAAGGGAAGTGACTGTGGGTGTACTACATCTCCCAGAACTATTCTCTGAGGAGACATATTCCTTCTGTCAGGGGGACAAGACTTGTCTCCTAGAAAAAGAGAGGGGAAAAAGAATTTTCCCTTTCCCTCTCTCCCCATTTCCCTCTCTCCTCCTATTCTCCCTGTTCCCCCTCTCCCCTTTATCTATTAAATGAGAAAATAATGTTTGATTATTGATATAGTCAATTAAGTTGATAGTTTTCCTAACATTAAACCAGCCTTTGATTCCTTGTGTAAATCTCACCTATTCATAATGAATATTCCTTGTGATATATTACTGTAATATTTTTGCTAGTATTATTATTTAAGAGTTTTTATTAATGTACATTGAGGAGATTGGTCTGTAATTTTTTTCTTTGTTTTTGGTCTTCTGGGCTTAGGTATCAGCACCATATCTGTGTCAAAAATAATTTGGTAGGACTCTTTCATTGCTTATTTGGCCAAATAGTTTGTGTGGTATTGGGATTATTTTTCTTTAAATGATTGATAGATTTCATTTGTGAATCCATCTGGCCCTGAAGATTTTTTTCTTAGGGAGTTCATTGATGGTTATTCAATTTCTTTTTCTGAGATGGGATTATATAAATATTTTATTACTTTTTTGTTAATCTAGGCAAATTTTTGTTTTTGTAAATATTCACCATGTCATGTAGATTATCATATTTATTTACTATACTATGTTTATTGAGAATGTTTCTAAGGTTTTCCCATTACAAATAGTGATAGCTTTTGATTTAAATATATCATTTTTATCAGATTAAAAAGAGTGCTAGGGGTAGGATAAGCTAATATAACAAAAATTAGAATCCTACCCAGATTTAGTGTCATACCTATCAAATTACCAAGAAAATTCTTTTACTGAGTTAGAAAAAAATATATATAACAAAGTTCACTTGGAAGAACAAAAGATCAAGAATATCAAGGGAACTAATGAAAAAAATTGTGAAGGAATGGGGGTCTAGAAAGTACCAGATCATAAACTGTACTATTAAGTAACGGTTATCAAAACAATATGGTACTGGCTTAAAGACAGAAGGGACGAACAATGGAATCGACTTGGTATAAATTACCGAGAAAGATAGTGTATGATAACCCAAAGATCCCAGCTTTTGGGACCAAAATCCACTATTTGACAAAAACTGCTAGGAAAATTAGAAAACAGTATGGGAGAGATCAAGTTTTGATCAACATCTCACACCCTATACCAAGATAAATTCAGAATGGATAAATGACTTAAATATAAAGAAGGAAACTATAAGTAAATTAGGTGAACATAGAAGACCTGTCAGAACTATGGGGAAGGAAAGAATATAAGACTAAGCAAGAGTTAGACAATATCACAATATGTGAAGTAAATAATTTTGATTGCATTAAATTATAAAAGTTCTATACAAACAAAACCAATGCAACCAAAATTAGAAGAGAAGGAGCAAATTGGTAAAAAAAATTCTTTTTAACAAGAACTTCTGACAAAGGTCTAATTACTCAAATTTATAATGAGCTAAATCAATTGTAAAAAAAGGCAAGTCATTCCCTAATTGATAAACGGGCAAGGGACATGAATAGGCAATTTTCAGATAAAGAAATCAAAACTATCAATAAGTAAGTGAAAAAAGTGTTGTAAATCTCTGATAATTAGAGAAATACAAATCAAAACAACTCTGAGGTACTACCTCACATCTAGAATACTGGCCAATATGGCAGCAAAAGAAAGTGGTAAATGTTGGAGGGGATATGGCAAAATTAGGACACTAATACACTGCTTGTGGAGTTCTGAATTGATCCAAATATTCTGTAAGGCAGTTTGAAATTATGCCCAAAGGGCTTTAAAATACTGCTTGCCCTTTGATCCAGTCATACCACTGCTGGATTTGTACCTCATAGAGATCATAAGGAAAAAGACTTGTACTAAAATATTTATAGTCGATGCTCTTTGTGGTGGCAAAAAAATTGGAAAATGAGGGGATGCCCTTCAATTGGGAAATGGTTGAACAAATTGTGGTATATGTTGGTGATGGAATACTATTGTGCTCAAAGGAATAATAAACTGGAGGAATTCCATGTGACCTGGAATGACCTCTAGGAATTAATGTATAGTGAAAGGAGCAGAACCAGGACAACATTATACACAGAAACTGATACACTATGGTACAATTGAATGTAATGGACTTCTCTTCTAGAAGCAATGCAATTAGCCAGGACAATCCTGAGGGACTTATAAGAAAGAACACAATCCATATCCAGAGAAAGAACTGTGAGAGCATAAACAGAAGAAAAAACAACTGCTTGATCATATAGTTTGATGGGGATATGGTTGGGGATGTAGACTTTAAATGATCACTCTTATTGCAAATATTAATTATATGGAAACAGGTCTTCATCAATGATACATATATAACCCAGTGGAATTGCTCAATGGCTATCAGAGTGAAGAGGTAGTAGGGGAGAGAAAGAACATGAATCATGTAACCATGGAAAAATATTCTAAATTAATTGATTAAATAAATAAAAATTTTAAAAAAGAGTTCGAACCCACTGCTTTGCTGGGATTTTTTTTTGCACCTCTATTTTTAATGTAATTAAAAATATCCATTCTTTTCTAACTGTTGAATCTCTTTTGCATTCCTCCTATAACCCAATTTGATCCTAGTGAATTTTTGTTGATACATTACTTTCTAATTTTCTTAGGAATTCATTTGCTGTTTTTGAATTTATGTTCATTAGTTATGTATATTTATGTTCACTTTTATTTGATTTATCCTTCCCTTTTTATGATTTAGGACTATATTTGTCTTTAAAATGAGTTTTAAAAGTGATTCCTTTCTTGATTTCGAAAATGATTTGTTTGAATAGGTATTTTTTAGCTTTTTAAGTTTGTTAATGCTTGCTGATAAATCCATCTGTACTAGATAAACCTTCAGAAATTCTTTTAAATCTAGTAAAATTCCTTTTTCTTAAATAACATTTTTTAAATTCTGTGTTTCATGGTCTCTTATATTAGAGATGACAGCTATTTAGTAAACTGTCAAGTAATTTTTTACTAGTGGATTATGTTATTATTAATAATAATGACATGCTTAAATAGCATCCTTTTAAGATCCTTTCCACACAAAACCTTGTAGGGCACATATTGTTGTATTAGCCCCAATTTTCAGATGAGGAAATTGAAGTCAGAGAGGTTTTCTGCCTTTCCTGCATTTACAGGGCTACTAAGATCTAGATACATGTTTGCATCATTTAAGTCTACTGTTATTTCTATTACTACATCCCACTTTCTCTGAAGAATATTTCTGATAATGATATCAAATCAATAAATAATGTAACAAAATATGTAAAAGCATTGATCAAAGGAATTGTTTCTTTAATGCTCTCTCAGTAGGAATTTGGGTCAAAGAAATAAAAAAGATCTATTATATTAAGACAAACATTAACAGTCACAGTAGTTTACACATCTATAGCCTATTCAGAGACTTTCTTATTTGCCATGTCTAAAGTACTCTCAAACTTTCAAAGGCAGCCTTTTTATTACTATGAGGCAACAGAAAAAGAAGATGCATGCCTCTTTACTCTTTTTAACTCTCTTTTAATAGCCAAGGATAGGAATTAATCTTCTCTTTATTTATGGTCTCTAAGAACAATTTAAAGATAAAAACCAAGTTAGCATGAAGCAACTCATTGTCAAGGGCTGTGAAAGAAGACGCTTGGAGACAGTGGGGAAAAAGACAAAGGTTTTTAGCAGCTGTCCAATAGCATAGTGCCTATTTTCATATATGAAAGGATAGGACAATGACATGAATGGGACAGCTGAGATGTGATAGAAAATCATCCGCGCTGAACACTCTTATTCAAAGCCTGCTTCACTGTAGAAAGAGGGTTGTAGAATTAGGAGTGTGGTGCTTACTAGGCCCTTTTTGTTCATCAAAAAAATTGTACAAAAACATTTCACATGCTTTTACTCCTCACTCTTTATGATTCTGGCTAGACGGAAAATAACGAAATCTAAAAATCCTGCCAAATTAGTGCAAAAATGTTTTTATCAGTATATGTTTAGGGGGAGGGATGAGAAGTAAACTCTTTCATTTAAGTCCCATACTGATACAGTAGTGAGAAAACAAGAATTCTAGTCAATCTTCTTGAAAGGAATGCTATTAATTTCTTTACTATCTGCATTTTCAGTCAATATTGTAGAGGGTAAAAGAGGGACAAAAATAAAATTCACTGGAAGAAAGGGGAAAAAAGGGGGATTATACTCAACCAGCTTGAGTAAGTTTTTCATAAAACTAGATGTAATACCTTCAGGAGAAATATAAAGGGGAAAAAAGAATCAATTCTAAAAGTCCAAAGCTGATATTAAGGATAATTGGGATATGAAATCTTCGCTAACCTCTGACCATTGCCTCTTGACTTGAAAGAGGATTATGTCAAACATCTCTGTATGTGTAACACACACCCTTTTAAATATCAAGTCTCTGTTGTGTAAAACAAATAATTGAGCTTGGACTCAGGAACACTTAGTGAATTTCCTGTCACTATCATATATTCCCAGACTGACAATGACCAAGTCACTTACTTTCTCAATGACCCAGACAGTACTCTAAAAATTCAAATTAGAGTTGCCAATCTGAATCAATGCAGCAGGTTTCACTACTGGGAGCAAGTAAATCTCCAGAGAAAGAAAGGAAGGAAGGAAGAAAGGGAGTGAGGGAGGGAAGGAGGAAGGAAGGAACTAAAGAGAAATAAAGAATTCCATCTCTATCAATGATAATTTTACCGTAGATTCTAACTGGTGAACTTTTCACCACATCTTGCATATGTACCCCACATTCCAAATTTTGCATGCATGCATTGCCCAATGTAGGGACAAGGAGGATAAAAGGTGTGGAGCACAGCTCTCTCTCTGTCTTTCTCTGTCTCTGTCTCTGTCTCTGTCTCTGTCTCTGTCTCTGTCTCTGTCTCTGCCTTTGTCTCTGTCTCTGTCTCTCTATCTCTCTGTCGCTTTCTCTCTGTCTCTCTCTCTTTGTCTGCCTGTCTGCTTGTCTGTCTGTCTGTCTGTCTGTCTGTCTGTCTGTCTGTCTGTCTCTCTCTCTCTCTCTCTCTCTCTCTCTCTCTCTCTCTCTCTCTCTCTCTCTCTCTTTCTCTTTCCCCTCTCCCTCTTTCTCTCTCTGGATGTTGGTGCTGGAGGACTTTTTCAGGCTAAGCAGCTTAGTGGGCTTGGGATTTTGGCTTAGGTATTTTTCTAGATATGTGAGATTTTCTGTCCTCTTCCTTTATTTCCCTTTTTCATTGTTATGGGTAATATTGATCTTATTTGGTGTTTAGATATTGATAGCTGATTTTCATTGATGAGGTGGTAGATATAGGTTAAAGCTGTTAGGTTAACTTAGTTGAAGGCAGTGGATGAACTAGCTAGACACAGCTTAATCCGACCCTTATTTATTTATAACTATGAGGAGAGGCAGGGACAGGATAAAAGAGGTAGGAATAAAGCAGGAAATATTTTACTCTAATACTAATATTCCTAACTAAAACCCAGAACCCAAACTGCCCCTCACAGGACATCTTCTTTGTCTACCAGGTAGATAGTACACTTCATACACTGTCTGACTATAGATTAAATCTCTTATTAGCCTATTTTAAAACTATGAACTTCAATTTATATTAACGCCTTAAAATATCTATGGAAATCTACAAGCTGCCTCAGCTAACTGTCAGATGTGACACTGATGCTGTTCCAGTGAGAGGAAACAGAGCCCCCTCCTGGCAGCTTTTCTCTCTCTGGGAGAAAACTCAATCCCAAACAACTTTCTGCAGCTTCACAGTTGTTTAACCAACTTTTCAAAGTTAACTCTCCCAGAAATCACTCACAGATAGTTTCAGAGAAAATTCTCCAGCAACCTGCTCAAAAGAGGGAGTTCAAGAGACAGATCAAGAGTTTTGTAACTCCCAACCATGGTGGTTTCCTCCCTGGCCTTGCCTTAAAGGGGACTTTAAATCCTTTCTCTGGTATTGGCCAAAAATCCTTTCTCTGATGTCTGCTTCTTAATTAGCTAGAGAGCTAATTAATAACTAATTAAATTCAACATATATCTCCATTTTCATTAAAATTACATTGTTAAGAACTACTAACAGACTTCTGATTTGAGATTAATTATAAAGGCCACTATAATATTTTATTAATATTAAATTTAATAATTTTACTTTTCATTTATAACACATGGTCTTGGGCCACTACCTTCCTACCCTACCATTTCCACACATTTCTGCATTAAACATCAGTCTCTACCTCCACCAGAAACAAACAAAGGTCCTTGCCTTCTGATTCTGGGATCTTTTTTACTTTTTTCAGCCCAGTCCCAGGCTACCTCCACCCATCTCAGACATCTTCATACCATAAATTTCTCCTGCCTTAAATTTAAGGTCTGAAAAGAATAATCTAAATAATACAATTCAATCAATAAATAAACATTTACTAAGAAGCTATTATGTATCTGGCACTGTACTAAGTTGTAACTTTCCACCCCTGACAAAACATTCAAATAAAGTACCTTAATTCTAATACAATTATTTCTTAAAGAATCTGTTCAATTTGAACAAAACACCAATCCCTGGCCATTATCCTCTTAAGGTAGTGAGAAGATACAGTGGTTAGAGCATTGGTCCTAGAATGAGGAAAAAGTGAGTTCAAATCCTGCCTCAGAAAATTCTTGACTATGTAATTCTATGAAATTCAATTAGCTTGTTTGCCTCAGTTTCCTCATCTTTAATATGGGAATAATAATAGCCATGTACCTCTCAGAGTTTATGAGGATCAAATGAGATAATAATTGTAAAGTGGTTAGCAAAATGCTAAGCACAGTGCACACTACATAAATATTAGTTTTTTAATGAATATGATTATTATCATTGTCAGTTATCAGTGTCATATGTTTAGAATGTCAATTCCTTTATGAAAAACCCTGCTTTTCTTTATAGCACTTAGTACAGTGTTTAATACATTTTAATGTGTAAATGTTTTTTCATTTGTTCATTTGAAGAAATCTAGATGCCCAAATATATTTTCTTATTTGCAAAACTAGAGGGTTAGAGTAAATGATTTCGAAAGTCTCTTTCAGTTCTAAATTTATGAGAGTTATATGCATATTTGTTTATGTATAAACTTTATAATTATGTAACAGATGCATGTGTGTTTGCATATAATGTCTGATATATTCATACATACTACATGTGCATATATTCATGTATGTGTGTATTTAAAAATCAGAGACACAAGAAAAATATGGCCATTTTAATATCAGACCTAAGTATTTTGAGGTCCCGACTACTAGGATGTTTTCATATTAGGAACAGCAATGCACTGTAGGAAATAACTAAAATGTTTTCATTTATCTAGTGCCCCATTTGGGGTACACTTTTTGATTATACATTTCTTCATTTCTTTCATTTCATGTTCCTTGTCATGTATAATTGAGCAATGATAGATTACATTTGACATTTTGGTTCAACACAACCATGTTTTACAGCTTTGAAGAAAAAAAATAGAAGTAGCCACTAGTCTTTTCTTATATAAGGATCTGTAAAATACCCTTCTGATGACAAGCTCATTAGTCTTTGTATGAAGGAAGAACTGTATTTCCATATTTGACATGTTGAAGTAAATCTGCACTTCTCTAAATGCCATGTATGATCCAGTTAAAGAAAATGAGGTATTGAAATTCATTTGAGCATCATTCAGAAATTTACATTAAAATATTTCCTATGCTAGAAAGAAAAGAGTGGGTAAAACAGTTCAATTTTTTTTGTTATGAATATAGAAATAATGTATACTTTGAAGACAAAAAAAGGCTTTTTATTTTCTGTTCATTATTTTAATGACATTCCAAGGAATTTAAAGAAAACACATTATCTTCTGGGAGAATATACAGTATTGTTAAATCATGTACAGACAACGCATGCACAAATACATATATATGCTCTCTAGACATCAGCATTTCACAATATCAGTGATTGCATTGGTATTCATGCTCCTTCCAAATGTGAAAGTCACCATCCTTTCACACCAAAAAACCTTATAGAGAAGGAGGGGTGTGTAGGATGCTTTATAACCCTAAAAGCAAAGAAGCTATTAGCAATGTGAATAGACACTAGCAAATGAAGTGGTTAAGATAATAACTGCCAAATTTACAAATTTGACATACATGACAAATCTATGAGGTACACCATACCAGTATTGTTGCTCATATTTTACAGAAAGAAAATTGAGGCCCAAGGAGGTCAAAAGATTTGCCAAAGGACATACAACTAGCAAAAGAAGGAGGCACAATTTGAATCCCGGTCATTTGAATTTATGTTCAGAGCCAATTGATTAAGTTATTTTATCTATCTTTTCTTTTGAGAGGACTCCTTCCATTTCCAGTAAACAGTCAACCAAAAAGACTTTTTTAAAATATTAAAATACAACATATTTGGCACCGTTATGTGACCCAGTGAATTGAGGTGTAAAGATAGGAGGTCCTAAGTTCAAATCTAGCCTCAGACATGACCTAGCTTTGTGACCCTAGGCTAGTCTCTTCACCCCCATTGCCAGCCCTTACCACTCTTTTGCTCTGGAACCGATACACAGTATTGAGTCTAAGTCATCAGGTAAAGATTTTTTTTAAAGCATAAAATAAACTTGGAAAAAATATGTTACATAGGCATAGCTTACTTAATATCACAATGGCAAAATAGTATCCTGTGCTTTCATTGTATAATAGTAACTTTCCAGGAGAAATTACTTTTATTTAAAGGTTATTCATGATTAAACTAGCTGTGTGGCTTTGGGTAAATCAAGTTCTTTTCTTGCCTCTGCTAAACTGCAGAGGGGGCTCAAGGGGGAAGTGAGGTGTAGACTAAGTGATTTCTGAGCTCCCCTCCAGCATTTATAATCAATAAATCTATTTAATGGTGACAAGGAATTCAGAAATGCTTCTTTGGTTGATAGTTCACAAGGGGCTTTAAAGAGTATTTGCTTTAACAGCTTCTTGGAAAAAAATACCTCAAGAATGTCCGCTTGGCTTGCTTGTTTTGTTCCTACTAATTTCTTTCAGGTATGCTATTCTCACGACTTGTAATGGGGTACAGGTAATCCAGGGTATCAAAGACCTATTCCATGAAGTCAAAAACTTCAGATTTATGTCTTCAATTGTCCATGGTAATTATGACCTTAATGTAATATGTATTCCCTTCCTAAATATTACAATAGAAATGATTTCAATTAGTTAATGTTTATTAAGTATATTAATGATAGAATATTAACACATTAATTATTCACCATTCTTTTGTCATTGAAACAAAAATGTGTATTTTCTTGAAATATCTTATTGATACTGTAGGGTACACCTTATGTCCTATTGTTGAACAACACATTTAGATTTTCAGAATGCACAGAACAATACTCTTTTGCATTGGTTTCCATTCCTTGATTCCTTATCATAAATAATATTTCACATGATAAAAATGAATCAAACTTTGGTTTCAATGATAACCAAAATCAAAGGCACAAAATAATGAGTTTTATACTGAATGCCCAACAACATGTGTTTCCATCTCAGTTGCAATTTCTCCATGTTACTTTATAATAGCTATTTCAAGCAATTAAAAGAAGGCAGATTTGTAGTTTTATCAGCTAATCTCCGGAGATTTTTACATAATTTATTTTAGATACACTTAAAACATCCTTAAGACATACTGATGATATTGTTTCAAATAAGTACACTAGAATTTCTTTAAAGATATGTTGTCTTTCAATGTGCTTGTTAAATGCATGTATTATAGTGTCACTTGGATTATTCTAAACATTTGGAAATTCTTTTTCAGTGGCATTAACGGCAAGTTTGTGAGCCAAACAAGAAATTAAGTCTTGTAATTTTATAGTCATAGAGCACAGTTCCTTGTCCTAGTACATTTCCTTACCTCTTTCTTTTTGGTTTTTAAATGAATTTTCATTGCTATTTTTGTTTTTTATTCCCTAAATTTTCCTATCCATTCTTTCTTGTCTCAATTTACATGGAGCCATCCTACATAACAAATAATTTTTAAAAGAAAATGAGATGAGAGGGAAAAACTGTAAAACAAATAAACATGTTGAAGAAATCTGAAAACATTCAGTGTTTCACAGTGCTGGAATTTTACCTTTTACAGAGAAATGTGGAGAAGATGCTTTCATCTACTTCTATTTTGGGGAAGATATGTCCTTTTTAATTTTTCAACAATGAATTTTATTATTTTATTATTCTTATTTCCATTTACATTATTGCTTTTATTATTTTTCCTTCTCCCTTGCCTTTACTTACTTTACTTTGCATCAGTTCCTGTAAATCTTTTTGGATTTCTCTGTATTCATGATGTTTACCATTTCTTGCAGAAAGGTGATATTAATATATCACAATCTGTTCAGCCACATCTCAGTGGACATTTATTTTATTGTTAATTCATTGCTACAACAACATATGTGGCTATAAATATTTGGTATATTTAAGAAGGTTCATAAAATATGTTTTCAATCTGTGACCTTTTTGCTACATGTAATTGGTAGAAGGTTTGGGTTAAAGTGTATGAATGTTTTAATTAATTGATTTTCATGACTGCAAGTTGTCTTCTAAAATAGCTATACTAAACAATAGTTCTGCCAATAGTGCATTATTTGCAAATCTTTCCACAATCTCTCCAAATTTGACTATTTTTCCCCATATTTTTGTTTACATTAGCTTGCCATTGTTAGCCTATCCATGTTTATATAAATTTTAAGGAATGAAAAACAAAAGATAGCAATGAAAATTCATTTAAAAACCAAAAACTAAAGTAAATAATGTACCCTTTTACTTAACTGTCACTGAAATAGTAACCACCATGAATGGGAACTAAGAGTCCCAAATTGTAGAATTAAGTTCATTGCCAGGAATATAAGAAAGTCCAAGTCAGAAATCTAAAGCTTAGAGAAAAACTGAAAGTATGGAATTGATCTTGCAAAGATATCTCTCGGAAGGTATTTTAGTACCTATTATGTGGCATGCACTATGGTAGGTTCAAGTAATACAAAGATAAAGAATAAAGCAATGGAGATGGGACACAGGATACTAAAATTAGATGGACAGAGGAAGAAAATAATATATAGGTAAGAGAATGAGTTCATACCAGGTTAACTTTGTGATTTTATGGAGAAAACAAACTTGAGGTGCGATAGTCAAGAAAAATAAAGGTCAACAGTGTACTTCAAGGAGCTCATGCAATTTTCTGCACGGGGTTTCTTGAGTGTATATTCTTATTCACAGTTCTACCATTCTCCTAACCTCTAGTAGCAAATATAAAATCCTCTGTTTGGCTTTTAAAGTCCTTCAAAATCTGACCACCTACTACCTTTCTAGTCTTCTTATACCTTCCTCCCTTCTACACATTCTTTGAAATTGACTTTTTTTTCTGTTTCTTGCTCAAGATTTTCCATCTTCAGACTTCCACTATTTTCACTATCTGTCCTCAGTATGTCAGATTCTCTCTCTCCTCATTTTCTTCTTATGGCTTTCTTAAAATTTCAAGTATAATCTGACCTTCTATAAGAAGTCTTTCCTCATCTCTCTTACTGTTAATGCTTTTCCTCTATGATAGTATCTGCTTTATCTTATCTACATCTCATTTATATATAATTGTCTGCATATCGACTCCCTCAATTATTTCAAATTTGAAATATCAGAAGCAAAATTCATAAAAATCAAGGAATGGCTATATAATGAAAATGTTATACAGAAAACTTATTGATTTGGTATTTCTAGATATTTTGATATCCAAATTAGATTGACTTCATAGTTGATCTGATGATCTATACAGACCTAATTTCTTACCATGTCTAAGGCTACGTGACTAAAAAGAGCTACTTATACATCCATATAAACTCTTAATTCAATTAAAAAATTGAATTATCTATTTCTAAGAAAGCTTTGTCCTGTAATATGGAACCACATCCATTTACTATGTGCAAATAATTATACAAGAATCATAATCAATTTATTGATTCACTCAAAAATGATTTATTAAGTACTTATTTTGTGCAGTGTACTGATCTAGATCTAGGTTAGGCATAAGTCCTACCTTCAATCTAGTTAGAAGGTTAAGAAAAGTAAAAAACAAACAAAAAATAACAAGGACTAAATTAAGGCAGATTATTTTATTCCAGAATCATGGAGCTTTAGATATGGAAGAAAAGTTTAGGGAAATTATTTAATCCAATCCTATAATTTGTTAAATATTTACTTAGTAGCAGAACTAAATTAGAACCCAGGTCCTTGAGTCCCAATCACTTAATTTTTCCATACTTCCTCTAATGTGTTTGCATGTATGTGTGTGTATACTCTCACTTCCTAAAATGTATCACCTTTAATTATCTTAATACCATATTTTTAAAAGTCTATGATTTCAGTGGAGGAGATACTTTATTTACTGATAATCACCACTCCTTAAGATCTAAATAAACACTACTCTTGTACCTTTATTTTAATGACTTCACTTTACTGACTGTCTCCAATTTATGCTGTATAGTTTGTCCATAATGTTTTAAATGTTGTCTTTCTTATTAAAATATGAGATCCGTGAAGAGCAAGGACTGTATTTAGCATTTCTTTGTATCTGCAAAAGTTGGCATCATACCTGCTATAAAGTAGATGTTAATAAGTCTTCATATCTGACTTCCTGAAAAAAACCCAACAATCATCACTTAGTAGAAAATCTTTAGTGGTATGGAATTTTCCAAATTGTCCTTGAATATTTTTTTTATATTTTGTCAGGTTCACTCTCAAGAGCTTGTTGGAATCTAACAGGTTCTGAAATCTGCTGCTGGAAATTTCTGTGATAACTTAGAATTATTGCCTTTATGTTAAAATTTAGTAAATGGAGTAGGAATTTAGTAAAGTTTAGCTCATTCACCTTCTGTATCCAATTAAAGAATTGTTTATTAAGTATTCAAATGTGAAAAGCACTGTGTTATGTGCTAAGGATCCGAAGACAAAATGAAAATGCCTGTCCTCAAATACTTTATTAAAGGGATACAATATTTACACAAGCAAAATTGGATGCTCTGGAATTCCTTTTAGAACTCTATTTTTGGTATCTCTCTTTTCCAGATTTAGTGTGGTTGTATTGAATAATTAGTTATGCTGATCTTAACTTGAATCCCCAAACCAGTGGATTTAACAGAATATTCTCTTCTCATATGGCTTGTAAATCAAAAATTTTGCAGCAAAGCATTTAAATAAGACATAAATAACATAGAAATAAAAAGGTAGAAATAGACAGTTGAATGATCCTCAAGGATTTCTACTTCTTCCCATATACATATGGGTGCTATCTCCTGAACCTTTGGAAGAAATAGAACACCTCTGAATAGAGACTGTAGTGTTAGAGAAGAGGATGGTTAGAATGTAGAGAAATATTCAATTTTTGTTGAATGGAATGTATTTTATCAATAAATTAGGAATCATGTGAGAGGAGAGGGGGTGATAGGATAAAATGAGATGAAGAGATAAATTTTCAGTAGTCAGAGTGATAAGAAAGACATTCAGTCAGGAAATAATAAAAGGATTATGTGTAACATTAAGAATCTACTTGAGATTAAATAATAAAAATTAAAATTGAACTCACATGGAATAATTTTCTTCAGTAGGTAGCATCTAGAATGAATAAGAATGAAGAAGGTAGATGTTAAGATGTTAAGGATAAATGCATAGTTATGGTTTCATAAATTATGAGAATCAAAAAGATGAGAAGAAAAGGATTTCAAGGTTGGGGATTGTGTCCTTTTCAGAATGGCCAACTGTGGGATTGAGATTAAAGAGAAAAATGTGGAACCATACAAGAAGTATTAATAGAATAAGATAGACTGGCTACACTAGAGATCAGTGTGAGAATTAAGAAAAGTTTTAGGCTGAGTAAAATAGATGACAGTGCAGGAGTTTATGATAAGAATAATTTTTAAAACTTCAATAATTAAGGCCCATTACAAAATCTCATTGTGATGGGTTGATAATCCTGAATTCCTGAAGGTAAAATATAGAGAGTACAATCTCTGGAAAGGATCATTGATCTGGAAAGGATTCCAGTAATGGATCATCAGCTAAGGACAAGTTTTAGTTAAATTAAAAAAGGTTAATATCTAGAAGATTGGTCACCAGATTTTTTTTTGGTTATAGATGCTCCTGAAACTATTTATTAAGGCATGAGAGAATTAAAAATTGAGAATTACTATTTTTACCAAACATTTAAGATCATCTAATTAAAACAGTAAATAAATTAACCATAGATAGAATAAAATGCCTGAGTATACTTCTAAAACCAATCTAGAAACTATATGAATATAATTATTAAATACTTTTCATATAAATAAAATCAGATTTAAATAATTGGAGAAATATTAATTGTTTATGAGTGGTGAGAGTCAATATAATTAAATGACAATTCTATTTAAACTAGTCTACTTATTTAATGTCATTTCAATTAAATTACTAAAAATAATTTTTTGAACTAGAAAAAAATAAAATTCATTTATAAAAACAAAAGGTCAGTATCAAGGGAAATAATGAAAAAAATTTTAAGGAAGTAAATCTAGCAGCACAAGACAGGTTGTGAGGGGAGGTAGAAAAGGATGAGACATAGATTTCTCGTTAAAGCTAATGTAAAATTCTTTCTCTTAGATAAGCATATTTATTATAATTTATCATATATAATAGATATATCATTATGTTACTTGGTAACTCAAAAAATTACAGGAGTTGCACATAAATAAAAGTTATTCATATACTCCTAACTATGGCTCTAATAACAGAGTTCCTCAGCATGTCCTTTGTATTTATCCCTTACCCCCTCTTCCCTTTAGCACTTTCCAGCTTCCTTTGATATGTTGTTTTCCCCCCATTAGAATATAAGTTCCTTGAGTTCAGAAACTGTATTTCTTATTCCTTATCTCTGTTATTTTCATTCCCTAAAACAGTGTCTGTTACATGGAATTGCTTAGCGAATTCTTGTTTTTACTTTTAAAAATTTTATTATAATTTAATTTTACATGCACAAATTTATTTGTGTGGGTATCCCCCTATCTCATCAAAGTAAATCATATTCTTCTTTATTATTCTTCATCCTGTGCAAACCCTAAGTAGGTGAGACAACTTGGAAATTTTTTTGTTCTTTTAGTTTCCTGAAGATACCAATATACTTCTCAGATATGTTGTTTTCATTCTTGTTACTTTCATTATTGATAAAATCAGTTATATTTATAGTTTTCTTAATATTGTACCATCTCTACATCCCTGGTATAAATTCCACCTGGTGACAGTTAATGATTTTTGTAATATATTGCTGTAGCCTCCTTACTCACATTTTATTTAAGAGTCTGCATCTCTATTCATTAAGGAAATTGGCCTATAATTTTTTATTTGTTTTTCTTCCTGGCCTAGGTATCAGTAACATATTTCTGTCATAAAAGAAATTTGGTAGGACTGTTTCTTTGATAATTCTGCCAAATAACTTTTAAAGTATTGAAATTAATGGCTCTTTAAGTGTTTGGTAGAATTCACTTGTGAATATGTCTGGGTATGGGGATTTTTTTCTTTGGGACTCCATTAATGAATTGTTCAATTTCTTTTTTCCTTAAATGGGATTATTTAAATATTCTATTTCCTCTTTTGTTAATCTGGGAAATTTATACTTTTGTAAATATTGATCCATTTCACTTAGATTGCCAGATATATTGTCATGTATTTTGGCCAAAGTAGCTCCTAATGATTGCTTTGATTTCCTCTTCATTAATGGTGAATTCACTTTCTTTATTTTTTATACTGGTAATTTGATTTTCTTCTTTCCTTTTATAATCAAATTAAATAATGCTGTCTTTTATACTTTTTTTCCTTAGAAACTCTTATTTAATTAACAGTCCAATGGTTCTCTTATTTTTATTAATTTCTCCTTTGGTTTTAGTATTTGCAATTTGGTCTTTAACTGGGGATTTTAATTTTTTCTAGTTTTTGTTATTATTGTTCTGTGTTCAATTCATTTACCTGCCTTTTTTTATTTATTCATGTGAACATTTAGAAATATATATTTTCTCCTAAGTAATTATTTGACTGTGTCCCATAAAAATTTATATATTGTGTCCTAATTGTCATTATCTTTAATGAAGTTGCTGATTGTGCCTATAATTTTCCCTTGACCTACCCATTTTTTAGAATTAGAATAGTTTCCAATTAATTATTAATTGGATCCTTATTGATTATAATTGTTTTTGCATTATGATTTGAGAGGATGCATTTTTATTTCTGCTGTTCTGATTTTGGTTGTGAAGTTTTCATGCCTTAATACTTGGTCAATGTTTTTGTCTATCTGCCATATACTGCTGCTAAGAAGACATATTCCTTGCTATTCCCTTTCAATTTTTTTTCCTGATATCTATTAAAGTTAACTTTTCTAAAATTCCATTCATCTCTTTAACTTCTTTCTTGTTTTTTTTTTTTGTTTATATTTATCTAGTTCTGAGAGGGGAAAGTTAAGGGCCCCCCTTTGGCAATACTTTCATTCTTAATGAATTGCCATTTGACTTCCTTTTCAGGTTCTATTCATACATCAACATCTCAATAGCATTCCTTGAATGGAAATTGTCCCTGTCAAATTCTCACAATTTTTAAGATTTTTCAAGGATTCTAAAGTTCTTTACATACTGACTCAGTCCTCATAGCAATACTGTGGGGTAAGGATGATCATTATTCCTTTTTTACAGAGTAGGCAATTGAGGCTTACAGAGGTTAGTAAATGTCTGTGATGGAAGATGAAGTCATGTTGCTTCAAGTCTAGCAGGGCAGCTACTAAATACCCTTCTCTTAATATCCTACAACTTGCTTTTTCTTACCACAAGCCTATCTCTGATTTAGGAGGTTATTTAGAATTTTACAGCTGAGCCCATGGTGTTCTGTGGAACACTTTATAGCATCATCAGAAGAATATTTGAGGAAATGTGTTGAAATTTACATTTGTGAGATGCTAGAGACTTTAGAAAGCATGACAGTTTTCCAAGTGCAATTCAGTTCCAACCTCTTCATCCTATTCAGTTTCAGGCCAAGTTTATTATTCTAGTTTAGTGTTTATCTAAAATATATGCATTGATGCTCTGATTCCTCATTTATGGTCCATATGCATTTTTATCTAGATTATTTCAAATAATGTTAAGAATACTCTTTTTCATGTAACTATGAATTTTGCTGAGAAGCTTTGTAGAGATACAAATATTATCTTATGGGAATCAGAATATTTGGAGAAATCCATCATAATTAGGAAGTCCTTTATTTCTGTTTCATTGTTATACAAGATATCATCCATGGTAAAGGATGAATTACTTAACACATATACCTCTCTATTTAACTCCATATTTATTGCAAATTTTAGTGGACTATTAAAAATTATCACTATGACATGGCAATCATATCTGTCATTGTAATGTGATGAGTAAATAGTGGAACTGATCAACTGTTAGCTAGGAAAGTTAAAGAGGGAGATCAGAGCAGAGGTAGTATATTAGTAGACTAGAGAGAGAAAAAGAAGGATGTAGAGAATGCTGGGACTCTGTAGTAAGGGCACCTGGATTCAAATACAATGCTTAATACTAATAGTGTGACTTTAGACAAAACAATAAACATCTCTGGGCTTCATCTATAAAATATGATTTTGCATTAGTATAACAAAAAGTTTGAGCCAGAGAGAGAATATGTGGCTTCTTCCAGCTTTAAAACTAACACCCCATAGAGTAGAATATGAATGAGACAAATATAAATGAGATTCACTCTGTATGAAGAAAGACTTCAAAGGTATATTTTATGCTACTAAATTTAAAAAAGTTCTTAAAATCAATAAACAATATGTATGCTGTTATGTACGTTATACTTCTTATTCAGTTGTATCACTGTAAATTTCTGGTTAACTATAGAAAGTTCATTATCATACTCTGTTCCTCTCTTGTGTTTCCTTTAAATATGTTCTTGATGTGTTCTGATAACAACTGTTTATATTAAGCTTCTTATCTCAGAAGAAGTTAAGAGGACATGCAACAAAAGCACTTGTGATGGCAGATGATGAATCCTTCAGAGCAGTATTTGAAAGCTGAAGGAATTATATCAGTTCTTTTGTTTATTCTCATTTAGCCATCTCATAACTGATTTGTTCCTAAATTGTCAGGACTTGATTATCTTGAATTGTAAAAGGTTCCAGTTTCCTTTATCCTTTTGACTTTCAATGTTTTTCCTGAGAAACCTAGCCATTTAGTCATCCTTTCTGAGCAAGACTGGTTTCCTAATTGCAAATAGATTAATTTCTTAATACCAGAACATGAATGGAACCAAGAAGATTCATAATAAAATAAAACTGTGTCTCTTTGCATGTTTTATGTATACTAGTAGATGTTGTACACTCAATAAAGCCCAAGGAAAGAGTAAAATAGAATCTACTCATGATTCTATTCCTTGGGATCTTAAACTGAACATTGTCATTATGATCCTAGTCATTGTCATAGGTTTATTGAGAAGAAGCAGCAGGGGTCATGGTGTTATTGGCCAAAGCCCTTTTCGTGTGTTTTAAATTTAATTTTCAGACAAATAACCATTTATCATATTTTCCAGACTTTTTGGAATCTCCTCTGAAATATCTTGAGGACTGTTCCCTAAATGCTTTTAAAATGGCATTGTCTCCAACATATTTGCTTTATCTATAGAAACTGTTAGATGAAACTACTCTTTCTGACTTCAGAAATTCTATCACTTTATCACTTAGTGCATTGGATGCAGAGGTGATCTTTTCCAAACAAGGTGTTTTCATTATTTTTGCCAAGGAGAATAGACTTCTCAAGTCATTGAATTGATTCCATTTTGTTTCCATTGCCCTTGTTTCATCTATATAAATACTTCTAGAACAATAATTTTTTAGCTAAATTATACTGGTGAGTCAAAACAGTAATGAAGCCACACTGAGTTCCAGTGCTTTGCTTTCCTTCTCTGTCTACTACAACACTCAATTTTAACACAGTTCATTCTAAGTACAATAAACTTTTTAAAAATATAACATTGATCTATTCTAGATTTCAAATCATTTTCATAGAGGTGGAGCCTGAGTGATGAACTTGGATGTACTACTAAGCCTTAGCTTTTAATATTTTATGAAGGATTTTTTAATCCATCATATTGAATGTAGCAAGAATATTTTAGAAGGAATTGTTTTGCCATACATTTTTTTTGTGGTAAAAATAATTTTTATTCTTAATATTGCTTAACTTAGAGTTTCATATGACCCCCGACTCTCATCTTTGTTCATTTCTTCTTGTCATGACATTTCTATTTTATTTCCTTGTACTCTTCCCTGCCCTGTCAACTGCTTAGCCTGTTTATTGTGTGAAGCTTATCTATTCCCCTTTGCTTCTTCTTTATTCTTTCCAATTCCCATCTTAGCCACCCCTAGACCCCTGTCTGTTGTTTTGCTCCCCTTTCTATCCAAAGCCCTCTCACTGTCAGTTCACATCTCTACCTTGCCCCATCCCCACTGTTGCTCATATCCAATTCACTGTGTCCCACCCACTTTTTGCTCCCTCTTGTAATAAATTTTTGTCCCATTCCTGTTATTTCCTACTTATTTTAATTTATTTTTTTTTACTTTTAGCTCCTCTCCTGTTCTATTATAATTTGCTATTGATCTCCATATTTCATATCTTATTTCCTCCATTGTCCTTATGTCATCATTTCCCAATTGTTTCTGCCACTGGTCTAGTGCATTGCTGTGACTAAGTCCATCTGATTCCACTCTCTGTGCTCAGTACCACATAGGGTTCACTTTTTCATTTTCTGTACAGGCAAAATTAAGCTTTAATGTTGGAATACTTAAAGGACCAAAATTTTTAATAGTGAGGCCTACTTCCTCCATACATGCAGATTATAATTCTTCAATGCTTTCATAAACAGCCTAATGACTTGCTATGGCTTCCTTCAAATCTCAGTTGAGTCCAATCTTATACTTGAAGTCTTTCTCAATATCTTTAAATTCTAGTACCTGGTAACAAGTAGACAGGAAAGACAGCAGAGACAGACAGACAGACAAACAGATAGAGATAGATAGAGAGATAGATAGATAGATAGATAGATAGATAGATAGATAGATAGATAGATAAATGGATGAATGGATGGATAGAAAGGTAGATGATAAATAATATGGTAGATAATCCTTTGATGATGTTTATTTTATTATCTTATTATTTTTATTATACATAACAAAATATTTTCTCAGTATCATATAATGCAAATGTGACAAGTATGGCTATTTTCTCCATCTGGAAATTTTTGTTCTCATCTATGAACATCCAATTTTTTTCTGCTTCCTGTAATTCATGTGACATTTACCTCCAGTAGACTTAGCACCCTGCCTCTTGATTGTTATTATTTTAAATAGCATCACATTTTTCTAATCTTATATAGCCCCGGGGAAAGACAGGTCTGTTGTCTGAGAACCAGCTTATTTAAATTAAGATATGATCATCAGCCACCTGGGCAGAGGGGATGATTACTTTGGCCACAGCTCCACTTAAAGACCATCTACCAAGTCACAGACATATTGCAAACTGTCAGTGAAAGGATTATTCACAGTTCCTTGAAGTGTTTCACTATTCTAATGTAAGAGAGAAATTCATTTCACTTATATGTTATATTAAGTGAACTAACAAGCAGGAAAATGTTAATGGATAGCATCTGATAAGGGTGTATCTTCATACACAAAATTTCCTTTTCTATGATTTGATTTGTTTCAAATAAAATCATTAACCAGCCAATTCAGTAAAAATGTTCAGTTGTTTATATGGTAGGAGACAGCATCAGTTCCATGTACCACCTAAGAGCTCTAATGGATGTCAGAAAAATTGATTAGGAAAAATCAGATTATGTGATTTTTTTTCTAAATGTAGCTTGTCCTTATTTTCTCTCTGCCAAGGACATGTACTCTTGAAGAGAATGGAATTCCTCAGCTTCCTATGACCCTACTCTGTCCTCAGCTCCACTTTCTAGCATCCCTGGCTTCCTTCAACTCTCAGTTAAATCCAATCATAACAGAAGTTTTTTAAATCTTTTAAATTCTGGTGCATTAATTATGTTGATTATTCCCTATTTATTTTGTATAACTTGTTTGAACATGGATATTTGCATGTTCTCTTTACCACTGGATTATGCCAGTTAGCTAGGCATTCGATAGAGCAGAGACAGTTTTTTTTAAATTTTCTTTGCATCTCCAGCACTTAGCTCAGTGCCTGACAGAGTATTCACTTAATAAATGTTTATGTACCAAATCTCAATGTTTCTCTTCTTCTGGAGAAGCTATTGTGAGAAGCTGTGAGAAGTGAGCAAACACATGGTATTTGGACAAGAGTAGAGCACAACGGAAGAGACAAAGATCATTCTGGCCATGACTCATGAAATCACAGGAGTCTGGTGGTAAGACAGTGAGGGGAGGAAGACTGAGTGGTTTGAAAAGTATGAGTAGCAGAGGAAATAGATGTCAGTGATGCAGAGTAAAGGGGGTGCAGCTGGCCACAGTTGGTGTTAGGCATAACTAGGTTCAGCTGTGGCCATTGCTTTCGTAGACTGAAACCAGATGGGCTATGTGGGGCCACAATGAGAGGCCTGTCAATCATTTATGATTTTCATTCTCAGTGAGAATTCCTGCAAATAATGAAGTGTTTCTCTCCCCGTCTGACTTCTATCTGAAAGGAAAAATATCTCATCTAAAGTTTTGTTGTATTTTTAATGTTAAAGTTATTAGTAATTTCTGATTATTCTATTATATTAGCTTAAGTTTATATGAAAACATGATCATAACTTCTCTTGAAACATTTGCATGTTTCAGTATTTATGAGTAGAGATTAAGTGACTTGCCCAGGGTCACATAGCTAATAAGTGCCTTTGGCCAGATGTGAACTCATTAAGATGAGTCTTCCTGACTTTAGACCAAGCACTCTATTTGTTAGCCACATGGCCACCCAGAGAAGCAACAACTATTTGAGGAAACTTGATGAAGTGGGGTCAGAATGGGAAAGAGGTATTATAAACTCAATACTATTTCTATAGAATCCTGATATTAAAATTACATCAAATATGCTGATCATGACCACATTTCCTTTTAAAGACTTATTATTTATTGCATGTATGTATGTACATATGCATGTGTGTATTATATATATACAGATATTTAACATGATATCCCAATATACCATTTCCATACTGAGCCCTTCCTTATAAAAATAAAAGCAGAAATAAACCTAAATAAGAATGGATCTCTATGTAGTAGCACATGCAATATTTTAGCCCTGCATTCCTCAAGTTCTTTCCTGGACAAAAGAAAATGTGCTTCATTTTATGTTCATTAGGAACAAGATGGATTATTTGCTTTAATGCAGTTGGACTTCTTTGCATTGCTGTTTATCTTTGACTTCTTATAGCCATTGTGCATATTTTCTTCTGATGTTTCTGCTCTCTTTGTTCTCAATCAATTCATAGAAGACTTTTCAAGTTTCAGTGGATTCTTCATATTTGTTTTTATAATGTGATATTATATTATAAAAGGGACATAATTTATTCAAATACTTCATCTATGGATAACTACTTTGCTACTAAAGTTCATTTTGAAAAACATATGCTATTATATTATATGTGAATCTTTCTATGTTTTATTTCTTTGGAGAATATGCCTAGTAATGGTATCACTGTCTTTAGTGACCTTTTCATCTTGTCAACTTGATGGATATCAAGTAAAACAGTTTTTTTTTCCTTCCTTCCTTCCTTCCTTCCTTCCTTCCTTCCTTCCTTCCTTCCTTCCTTCCTTCCTTCCTTCCTTCCTTCCTTCCATCCATCTCATTATTATTTCTCTAGTTCTTATTCTTTATTTCTATTATTATTAATTATTTGTAGCATTACTTCACGTGATCATTGATTTTTTCTGTTTTTCTTTTAAAATGATTTGACCATATTTTTGACCACTTACTGAATGAGAAATGGCTCTTATTTTTTTATATTTAGTTTAGTTCCATATTTATCAGGAATATTATCTTTAAATCAGAATTACTTGATACAAAGCCTGATACACCCTCTTCAAAGAAAATAAAATGGTAGCTTTTCTCTTCATTCTAGGTTCATTGATTTTGTTCATGCAAAAGCTTCCCTTTATCCCTTACAATCTCCTCTACAAATTTGACAAGTCAAATCTGAAAGATGCTTCTCATTATATTTTAAAACATTATGCCTTTTAATATTATATTACATACAACTTAAATCTAGACTGGGAATTCAATGTAAGGTAATTTTCATAGCCCCCCTTTTTTTTAAAACCAAACTGCTTTTTTATTTTACTTGGAGATATTGGAAAAATAAATTCCTAATGGACAATTAGGTGGATCAGAGGATAGCAAGCCAGCTGTAAAAATGGGAGGTCCTGTGTTGAAATTTGGCCCAGACACTTCCTAGCTGTGTAACCCTGGACAAGTTACTTAAACCCAATTGCTTATCCTTCACTTATTATTTTTTCCAAGATGGAATATAAGGATTTAAAAGAAAAAATGAATTTCTTAATCTTATACTTCATACTTTGCGCTTTATATAAATCTGAACAAATATGTTCACTTACTTCTGGGTTTTCCTTAAACTACTCTTTTCTGTTCATCTGCTTTTCTATTTTTCAATCAAAATAGAGTTTTGATGTGGTCAGAACTTTCTGTTTGAGATCAATACTTCTAGGCTTCATCCTTACACAGTCAAGATCTTAACTGATATAAGATTAAACCTATAAATTTACTGAGGTGGCCATAGTTTTCATACCTGATGACAAATTTTGGGCTCTTCACATTAAAACAACTTGTTCTTACTTAGAAATACTTTAAAGTTTAAGTAGGTATTGATAAAAGACAATGGATAATTTTCAATAATCTCTTGAAAAATAACATCCAGTTTTGTCATCAGACTGAACCTTGCTTGCTGGCTACTTGCATTAATAATTCAAAACCCTTAGGACTCCAATTCTATCATCTCTTATTTTCCGTGATTCTTAATCTCCAAAATGATTTCTTTTATCATACAGACTTTGACTGGATATGAAAAAATCATTTTATTGTTGTTTGCCCTATTCGATGTTTCATTGGCTTATGGTAGATATGAGATCAAAGAACTTGGATGAGGTTCCCAATTTTACCATTGATAAATCCACAGCTAAATATTTTCTACTATTTCAAGTGCTTCCTGACACCTTTCATTCTCATCTTACAAAACATATCTAGTAACAAAAATCAGACAAGCAGGAGAGAGGGCTTTTATTATTGCAGTGTTCTAATAATTTTCCATTTTGGATGTTTAACTACAATTGGTATCAAAGGCATTGACTTTTCAACGGGTACTTTTTTTTTTTCCTGACAGAAGGATGTCTACAGATATCCCTTTTCTGGGCACAGTCACAACTTTGTTTTTGGTCTCACAAAGGCCTTCTTTGTTGTGAATGGATGCCTTTTGGAATAAGTTCAGGTCTGAGTTGCTTTCAGAAAATTACTGCCATTTTGGCTGCCATCCCATGGGTATTGGCATAGTCTAATGATAATGTTGTTGTACATGGGCAATTCATATTTTCCATGACCAAGGAGTCTGTAATCTAATGAAATGTTTTCAAAAACATACTCTTATTCTCATCTTTTGGAACTAAAATTTGGGATCCTGCAAAATACATTTTCCCTTATTTTTCTTCTGCAGTTTTATACTTTTATAAAAACTATTTATTGATTAAATACTCAATAATTTGTAGATTTATTTTCCCTGTTTGTTTTCTTTAAATCATTGTTCCTTCCATTTAAATTGCACATATGTTGTATTTTCAGAGGCAAATACACACAATATGCAACTAAATAAATGCATTTACGAATATAGTCTCTTCCACCCTTATGTCAAAAATCTTTATTGCCTCTAGAATAAAATTCAAACTTTTCAGCCTATTCTTCAATGTTATTTACAATTTAATTTCTGTTTGCAATGCTAGATGTTTATATTAATATAGACTTTCCAAAATCTAGATTTTAGTCTATTTTGGGCACCTATCCTTTCACTAAATTCAACATGCCATCTCCTGCCTTCATGAATTTTTACATACTGTTCCTAATTTCTGGAATGTAATCCCTTCTTATCTCTATCTGTTTAAGGATTTCTTTTTCTTCATGGTTCAGCTAAGGTGATACCTCTTTATTTTAGATGTCATTATTCTCCCCTACTTTCACATTAACTCATTCTTAATTGTAAACTCCTTGAGGCTTTGCATATCCAGGACCTAACACAATACTTTCTCAATAGTAAGTGCTTTAAATATATTTGCTGTATCTAATTGAATTGAACCAGTAGTTATGTTGGTATAAACACTTACTCCTCTAGTATGAGTCAAAACTTCTCTAGGCTTAGTATTCTGAGCCAGTTGCTAAGTAAGTCGAAGACCAATGTTTGTATTAAGAAAAGAACAAAGTATTTACTGAAACTCCAGTTGTTAACTAAGTTCTGAACTGTCTGTGACACTATATTTCTAAAGTAAAAAACGTGGGAAGCAGGACAAGGCCAAAAAAGTTTTCCCAGGTTTTTCTAGTCTTAATTTAGGCAATTGCTAGCCAGGACCTTAGGGCCCTGTTGCTAAGATCTAAAACAGCTTAATTTAAGGAGAAAAAAAGGTGTTTTACTCACCCATTCTTGCAGCTGTAAATTTGAAGTCAAGTTAAAAAAAGAAAACAAAACTGACTGATATGCAAGTAATAAAGCAAAAAAAAAATAAAGGAAATAGATTTCACAGAAATATTTTGAGGGTTTTCTCACCAAATTCGTGGTCGCCATAAACTGTTAAATTTAAAATAGTTTTGAGCGTTAAATAGTTGTAGATAAGAGAGTGGGAGCCATAAACTGTGATAATTAAAATGTTTGGGAGCAAGGGAAATATACAACAATTATGACTGCTAAAATATGTTTTCTACTGTGTCTTGGTTTTATATAAATATAAGATGGTCGCCAGGGAATATAGTCCCAATTTATGAATATGCCTAAGCCAACTGGGTTTTATAGAGAAATTTAATTTATAATACACTGATTAATCAATAGAAAAAGAGAGAAAGCAAGAAAGGAATAAGAATGAAGGATCTCAAGCCAGTAAGGGCTAGACCTCAGTCCTAAGAGATAAATCAGTCAGTTTTATCACTCACCCAAGATCTCTCTAGGTAAGTCTTCTCATGCCAACCTCAGGCTTCACCTTCAAGAGAGCCTCCTTTCAATAACTGTTCCAGAGAATCCTCCTCCTGATTCCTCCTGGGTTCTCCTTCCACATCCTCCTTCAAGACCTCTCCAGGAGCTCTCCCTCCAGGACCTCTCTCCTCTCCGACCTCCTTCAGAGCATGAACCTCCTCAGAGCATCAACTCCTCCCAGTCCTCAGACCCCGCTATCTTTAAGCCAACAATCTAAGTTCCCTCCCCTCAGTCCTCACATCTACCAATCACTGTCGATGTCTCCCCTGTGCCAATGGTGGCTCTAGCTTAACCCGGCACCACCCAGAGGTCTGCCCCCTTTGCACATGTCTGTTGAAGGTCATATTCTCAAATAATTAAATCTTGATCTTTGCTGCAACCCTTCCTAAATCCTGTTACTCTGAGTAGGGTAGAGATTGTAGTTTGCAAGACCTGGTTCTGTCATTCCAAGTATCTCTATTGTATCAATTCTAAAATAAATCATGACTCAAAGAACTTCCTGTTCTATGCTTAAGAATAGGTCAAAGCCCTTTCCATTGTTTAGCAAAAGGTTTCTGTGCTAAAGTAGTCTTAAGTAGGGAGGAGAAGGATCCTCCCATGCCAAGGAGTTTCATATTCCAATAGAGTTCTTACTATCAGTAGGAGATTTTTTTAAGTATGAAATTTCCCAACGGGGAAATTTCCAACATTCATAAGTCTAAGAAATTTTAAGGTTTACAGTTTGACCAGAAAACTCGCCATACTAAAGCTCAACAAATGATGAGTCTCTGAAATTAGCTCTCATTCTGCAGAGAAAAGAAATATGTATGTATATATATATGTGTATATATATATATGTGTATATATCAGATTACTACATTTATAGCTTTTCAGGAATTTGTACATTACTGACATAGCCATGAAAAACCTAAAGTTATCCCCATGCTTAAAGGAGGCATTGTAGGACTTTAAAAGAAGATACATGAACATCTTGAATCTATATATTCACACAGGGCACTTACATACATGTGAACAATTTTATATCACTGAAATCTTTAATAAATTTACTGATTCCCTCCCAGGATTATCCAGCTTCCTTCTTTTCTTACTCTTACAGAACCAGCAATACCAAATCCATGAATGCCAATCTCCCTCTCTAAGCTCTGTTACTTGTTCCCTTACTCTCATCAACTTGAACCCTTCCTAGCAATGTCTCTCTCTACATTTGCCCATCCATTCTGCTTTGTTCTTTGAAACTCTCTCTTTATAATTAAGTCTCCCATTCTTTCTGGACTCCTTTATCTCATGTTCCTTCCACATTTGAGCTTTCATTGAATAACTGGCTTCTTATGACTCTGAATCCCTAGACTTTTCCCAATAATTATCACTGTTTTTAAAAATGATCTAATCCATTGATGTTGGAAGTATATTCAGAAAACTATTTATTTTCCATTGCTAGTTTCAAAGTTTTCCTCTGTCATTTTCATTTAGTTACCTCATCTCTGAGGTTCACTCTAAATTTATTACCTGAAGTAGATATGTTTGTAATCTCCTGAAATATAAAATATATTCCATCCTTTCTAAGTGAGCTTAATATATTTTATAATTTCCATCTCCACTGGAATGCCTTCTATCATAGTATTTTAGGACTTCAGTATAATGTTGATGTTTCTTCAAATATCTTCTCAGTTTATTAATATACCAAGTCTTGATTTTCATTCCACCTCAGCTAAATATAGATTTAGGAATATACTTGATCTTGCTATTATCTCCAATGTTTCCAGTTCTATGTTCAAGAACCCTTAAATTCCTTAAACTAGTGAGAATCTCTTATAATTCTATCCACCTTTAAGCTTTCTTCTTTTTCCTCCTTTAAAAAATATTTTAACAGTGGGAAGCTGGGTAGCTCAGTGGATTGAGAACTAGGCTTATAGACAGGAGGTCCTAGGTTCAAATATGTCCTCAAACACATTGCAGGTATTTGACTCTTGGGGAGTCACTTAACCCCCACTGCCTTGCCCTTACCACTCTTAGAACCAATACATAGTATTAATTCAAAAGTGGAAGGTAAGGATCATTAAAAATATATATTTTAGCATCATTTTTAAAAAGTTGAGATCCACATTCTCTTATGCCCTTCTATTCCCTATGCCACCCACTAAAAAGGCTTGCAATATATCAGTTATACATATGAAATCATGAAAAACATTACTTTATTAGCCATTTCCAAAAAAACCAAAAAGGATAAAGTTAGAAAATTATATTTTAATTTGTACACACAGTTCAACAATTCTCTCTCTTGAGATAAAAAGCATTTTTTTTTACATTTCCCATATCTTATCTCCCCCTTTCCTTCTTCTCTCAGTTCATTCTTCTTTTTCACCCTTTACTTTTTTTGGATTAATCCAACATAATTAACTTATACCCATACCCTCTATCTATGTAAGCTCCGTTTAATTTCACTAATAATGATAGATTTATTAGGTGTGTGACAAAGGCTAGCATATAAGAAAAGTGTTAGGATGAAGAGTATGTGGAACAGATCACCATGAAGGGGGAGGGGCCCAAGGAGATTGGAATCTTGAGGAGGAGAAGATTCTGGCTAGTAGAGGAGTTGATCTCTCAGTCAGGAGAAATTGAAGAGAGAAGGTAGAAAAAGACTTTCTCCTGATGGTTACTCACTTTTTCCTGTCTGTGACTGGAAATATTACCCCCCCCCCCAACATTTCCCAATTGAAAAGACTATTGAAGAGGAAATTTGAGAAAGACATGTTTTAATTTTAAATTTAATTTAATTTGAATCAATTTATTTAGTCAATTTGAACATTATTCCTTGGATACAAGAATCATATTATTTCCCTCCCTCCCCACCCCCATCCTTTCCCATAGCTGATGCACAATTTCACTGGGTATTATATGTGTCTGTGATCAAAACCTATTTCCATGTTGTTGTTGTTGGCAGGGGGTGTTCATTTAGAGTCTGTATCCCCAACCATATCCCCTCAACTCATGTATTCAAGCAGTTGTTTTACTAAGATGTTTCTAATCTCACAGTTTTTCCTCTGAATGTGGATAGTGTTTTTTTCTCACAGATCAATATAAGTTGTTCAGGATCACTGAATTGCCACTAATGGAGAAGTCCATTACTTTGGACTTTGGAGTCCATTACTAATGGAGAAGACCATTCAATTCTACCACAGTGTATCAGTATCTATGTACAATGTTCTCCTGGTTCTGCTCCTTTCACTCTGCATCAATTCCTGGAGTTCATTCTAGTTCACATGGAATCCCTCCAGTTTATTATTCGTTTGAGCACAATAGTATTACATCTCCAACAGATAACACAATTTGTTCAGCCATTCCCCAATTAAAGGGTATCCCCTCATTTTCCTTTTATTTTTTTTTGCCACCACAAAGAGCACAACTATGAATATTCTTGTATCAGTTTTTTTTTCCTTATTATCTCTTTGGGATACAAATCCAGCAGTGCTATTGCTGGATCAAAGGGCATTAGCGCCCTTTGGGAATAGTTCCAAATTATCCTCCAGAATGGTTGGATCAATTCACAATTCCACCAGCAATGCATTAATGTCCCAACTTTACCACATCTGCTACAGCATTCATTACTTTCCATTGCTGTCATGTTAACCAATTTGCTGGGTGTGAGATGATAGCTCAGAGTTGCTTTGATTTGCATCTCTGATGATAAGAGATTTAGAACAGTTTTTCATGTGCTTATTAATATTTTTTATTTCTTTAACTGAAAATTGTCTATTCATATCTCTTGCCCATTTATCAATTGGAGAATTGCTTGACTTTTTGTATAATTGGTTTAGCTCTTTTTAAATTTGAGTAATTAGACTTTTGTCAGAGGTTTTTGTTATGAAGATTGTTTCTCAATTTGTTGCTTCCCTTCTAATTTTGGTTGCATTGGTTTTGTTTGTACAAAAATGTTTTAATTTGACATAATCAAAATTATTTACTTTATGTTTTGTGATTTGTTTCTAGCTCTTTCTTGGTTTTAAAGTCTTTTCTTTCCAAAGATCTGACATGTATACTATTCTGTGTTCAGCTAATTTGCTTATAGTTTCCTTCTTTATATTCAAGTCATTCACCCATTCTGAGTTTATCTTGGCATAGGGTGTGAGATGTTGATCCAAACCGAATCTCTCCCATACTGTCTTCCAATTTTCCCAGCAGTTTTTTTCAAATAGTGGATTTTGGTCCCCAAAACTGGGATCTTTGGGCTAATCATAGACTGTCTTGCTGCGGTCATTTACTCCAAGTCTATTCCACTGATCCTCCTTTATGTCTCTTCGCCAGTACCAAATTGTTTTGATAACCACTGCTTTATAGTATAGTTTGAGATTTTGTACTTCAAGGCTACCTTCCTTTGCATTTTTTTCATGATTTCCCTGGATATCTTTGATCTTTTGTTCTTCCAAATGAACATAGTGTTGTTTTTTTTTTCTAATCCAGTTAGAAAGGTTTTTGGCAATTCAATGGGTATAACACTAAATAAATAAATTAATTTGTATAGCATGGTCATTTTTATTATGTTAGCTCATCCTACCCATAAGCAATCAATGCTTTTCCAATTGTTTGGATCTAGTTTTAATCGTGTGGAAAGTATTTGGTAGTTGTGTTTATAGAGTTCCTCTATTTGTCTTGGCAGATAGATTCCTAAGTATTTTATATTGTCTAGGGTGATTTTAAATGGAATTTCTCTTTCTAATTTTTGCTGCTGAGATGTTTAAGAGATATATAGAAATGCTGATGACTTATGTGGGTTTATTTTGTATCCTGCGACTTTGCTAAAGTTGTTGATTATTTCCACTAGCTTTTTGATTGATTCTCTAGGATTCTTTAAGTAGATCATCATATCATCTGCAAAGAGTGATAACTTGGTCTCCTCATTGTCAAATTCAAAATCTTCAATTTGTTTTCCTTCTCTAATTGCTACTACTAGTGTTTCTAGTACCATATTAAATAATAGAGGTGATAATGGGCATTCTTGATTCACTCTTGATCTTATTGGGAAGGGTTCTAGTTTATCCCCATTGCAGATGATGTTTGCTGATGGTTTTAGATATATACCGTTCATTATTTTTAGGAAAGGCCCTTCTATTCCTATGCTTTCTAGTGTTTTCAATAGGAATGAGTGTTGCATTTTGTCAAAGGCTTTTCTGTATCTATTCAGATAATCATGTGATTTTTCTCAGTTTACTTGTAAATGTGGTCAATTATGTGGATGGTTTTCCTAATATTGAACCATCCTTGAATTCCTGGTATGAATTCTACCTGGTCATAATGGATAACCCTCCTTATCACTTGCTTGAGTCTTTTTGCTGGTATCCGATTTAAGATTTTTGTATCTATATTAATTAAGGAGTTTGGTCTATAATTTTCTTCCACTGTTTTTGACCTGCCTGGCTTTAGAGTCAGATATTTATATTATAAAATGAAATTGGTAGAACTACTTCTTGCCTTATTCTGTCAAATAGTTCGTATAATATTGGGATTAGTTATTCTATGAATGTTTGATAGAATTTATTTGTGAATCCATCTTGACCTGGGGATTTTTTCTTAGGGAGCTCTTTGATGGCTTGTTTGATTTCTTTTTCTGATATGGGGTTATTTAGGTAATCTATTTCATTTCTCTTAGTCTAGGCAATTCATATTTTTGTAAGTATCCATCCATATCATCTAGATTGCCATATTTGTTACCATATAATTGGGTACAATAGTTTTTAATGATTGCCTCAATTTCCTCGTCATTAGAGGTGAGGTCACCCTTTTCATCTTGGATACTGTCAATTTGGTTTTCTTCTTTCCTTTTTTTAATTAGACTGACCAATACTTTGTCTATTTTATTTGTTTTTTCAAAGTACTAGCTTCTAGTCTTATTTATTAAATCAATAGTTCTTTGATTTTCAATTTTATTAAATTTTCCTTTTATTTTTAGGATCTCTCATTTAGTCTTCATCTGAGGATTTTTAATTTGTTCACTTTCTAGTTTTTTAATTTGCATGACCAATTCATTGACCTCTTCCCTCTCTAATTTGTTAATATATGAACTCAAGGATATAAATTTGCCCCTGAGTACTGCTTTGGCTGCATCCCGTAGGTTTTGAAAGGATGTCTCATCATTGTCATCTTCTTCAATGAAATTATTAATTGTTTCTATAATTTGTTCTTTGACTAACTGGTTTTGGAGAATCACATTGTTCAATTTCCAATTAATTTTTGATTTAACTCTCCATATTCCCTTACTAATTATTATTTTCATCGCATTGTCATCTATGAAGGTTGTATTTATTATTTCTGCTCTTTTGAGCTTGTTTGCAATTTTTTTGTGCCCTAATACATGGTCAATTTTTGTGAATGTACTATGTGCTGCTGAAAAGAAGGTATATTCTTTTTTGTCCCTATTCATTTTTCTCCACATAAATACTAACTCTAATTTTTCTAAGATTTCATTCACTTCTCTTACCTCTTTCTTATGTATTTTTTTTTGGTTTGATTTATCCTGTTCAGATAGAGGAATGTTCAGGTCTCCCACTAATATATTTTTTATCTATTTCTTTCTTGAGTTCTACTAGTTTCTCCTTTAGAAATTTGGATGCTAAGCCACTTGGTGCATTCATGTTGATTATTGATATTTCCTCATTGTCTATACTTTCTTTTATCAGGATGTAAGTACCTTCCCTATCTCTATTAAGTAGATTTCTTTTGACTTTGGCTTTGTCAGATATCATGATTGTGACTACTGCCTTCTTTTTATCAGTTGATACCCAAGATATTTGGTTCCCTCCTCTTACTTTTGCCCTATGTGTATCTAACTTCCTCATGTGTGTTTCTTGTAGACAGCATATGGTAGGGTTTTGGATTCTAATCCACTCTGATATTCACTTGAATTTTATGGGTTTTTATTCCATTCACATTCAGAGTTATGTTTACCAGCTGTGTATTTCCCAGAATTTTGATTTCTAATCCTAGTCCTGCCTTTTCTTCTTTCACTATTTTATTCTACACCAGTGTTTGTTTTTAATCAGTTCCCCTAGTTCCCACTCTCCAATTTTCCCAGCAGTTTTTATCGAATACTGGATTTTTGTACCAAAAGCTAGGATCTTTGCGTTTGTCATAGACTGTCTTGTTGAGGTCACTTTCCCCCAGTCTAGTCCACTGATCTTCCTTTCTGTTTCTTAGCCAGTACCAAATTGTTTTGATGACTGCTGCTTTGTAATATAGTTTAAGGTCAGGGACTACAAGGCCCCCATCATATGTGTTTTTTTTTTTTCATTATTTCCCTGGATATCCTTGATCTTTTGTTGTTCCAATTGAATTTTGTTATGTTTTTTTCTAAATCAGTGAAGAAGAATTTTGGTAGTTCAATGGGTATGGCACTAAATAGATAAATAAGTTTGGGTAGGATGGTCATTTTTATTATATTGGCTTGTCCTATCCATGAGCAGTTAATGTTTTTCCAATTTCTTAAGTCTAGTTTTAGTTCTGTGGAGAGTGTTTTGTAGTTGTGTTCATATAGTTCCTGTGTTTGTCTCGGGAGGTAGATTCCTAGGTATTTTATTTTGTCTAAGGTGATTTTGAATGGGATTTCTCTTTCTAGTTTTTTCTGCTGAGCTGTGTTGGAGATATATAGAAAAACTGATGATTTATGTGAGTTTATTTTGTATCCTGCAACTTTGCTAAAGTTGTTGATTCTTTAAGTAGACCATCATGTCATCTGCAAAGAGCGATAATTTGGTCTCCTCCTTGCCTATTTTGATGCCTTCTATTTCTTTTTCTTCTCTAATTGCTACTGCTAGTGTTTCTAGTACAATGTCAAATAGTAGAGGTGATAATGGGCATCCTTGTTTCACTCCTGATCTTATTGGGAATGCGTCTAGTTTATCCCCATTGCAGATGATATTAGCTGATGGTTTTAGATATATACTGTTTATTATTTTTAGGAACGACCCTTCTATTCCTATGCTTTCTAGTGTTTTTAATAGGAATGGGTGTTGTATTTTATCAAAGGCTTTTTCTGCGTCTATTGAGATAATCATGTGGTTCTTGTTGCTTTGCTTGTTGATGTGGTCAATTATGTGGATGGTTTTCCTAATATTGAACCAGCCCTGCATCCCTGGTATAAATCCTACTTGATCATGGTGGATGATCCTTCTGATCACTTGCTGGAGTCTTTTTGCTAGTATCCTATTTAAGATTTTTGCATCTATATTCATCAGGGAGATTGGTCTATAGTTTTCTTTCTCTGTTTTTGATCTGCCTGGTTTTGGAACCAGTACCATGTTTGTGTTGTAAAAGGAGTTTGGTAGAACTCCCTCTTTGCTTATTATGTCAAATTGTTTGTATTGTATTGGGATTAACTGTTCTCTGAATGTTTGATAGAATTCACAGGTGAATCCATCAGGCCCTGAGGATTTTTTCTTAGGAAGTTCTTTGATGGCTTGTTGGATTTCATTTTCTGATATGGGATTATTTAAGAATTCTATTTCTTCTTCTGTTAGTCTAGGCAGTTTGTATTTTTGTATATATTCATCCATATCACCTAAGTTGGTGTATTTATTGCCATATAATTGGGCAAAGTAATTTTTAATGATTGCCTTAATTTCCTCTTCATCGGAGGTGCTGTCCCCCTTTTCATCTTTAATGCTGTGAATTTGCTTTTCTTCCTTCCTTTTTTTAATTAGATTGACCAGTACTTTGTCTATTTTGTTTGTTTTTTCAAAGTACCAGCTTCTTGTCTTATTTATTAAATAAATAGTTCTATCACTTTCAATTTTATTAATATCTCCCTTAATTTTTAGGATTTCTAGTTTGGTTTTCTGCTGGGGGGTTTTAATTTGATCGCTTTTGAGTTTTTTCATTTGCATTTCCAATTGATTGATCTCCGCTCTCCCTAGTTTGTTAATATAAGCATTCAGGGATATGAATTTACCTCTGATTACCACTTTGGCTGCATCCCAAAAGGTTTGAAAGGATGTCTCGCCATTGTTATTTTCCTCGATGAAATTATTAATTGTTTCTATGATTTCTTCTCTAACTAAATGATTTTGGAGTATCATATTGTTTAATTTCCAATTAGTTTTTGACTTGGTTTTCCATGTACCATTACTAATCATTATTTTTATTGCCTTGTGATCTGAGAAGGTTGCATTCATTATTTCTGCTTTTCTGCATTTGTGTGCTATGTTTCTGTGACCTAATTTATGGTCAATTTTTGTGAATGTGCCATGTGGTACTGAGAAGAAGGTATATTCCTTTTTATCCCTATTTATTTTTCTCCATATGTCTATTAATTCTAATTTTTCTAAGATTTCATTCACTTCTTTTATCTCTTTCTTATTTATTTTTTGCTTTGATTTATCTAAATTTGATAATGGTTGGTTTAAGTCTCCCACTAATATGGTTTTACTGTCTATTTCTTCCTTCAATTCTCCTAGTTTCTCCATTAGAAATTTCGGTGGTATATTATTTGGTTCATACTTGTTGATTAATGATATTTCCTCATTGTCTAATGTCCCTTTTAACAAAATATAATTACCTTCCCTATCCCTTTTGATCAGGTGTATTTTTGCTTTGGCTTTATCAGATATCATGATTACCACTCCTGCCTTATTTCTGTCAGTTGAGGCCCAGAAGGTCTTACTCCATCCTTTATTTCTGACCTTGTGGGTGTCTACCCGCCTCATGTGTGTTTCTTGGAGACAACATATGGTAGGGTTTTGGATTCTAATCCGTTCTGCTATTCATCTACGTTTTATGGGTGAGTTCATCCCATTCACATTCAAAGTTATGATGGTCACTTGTGGACTCCCTCGCATTTTAATATCATTCCCTAATTATAACCTTTCTTCTTCAGCTCCACCTTTTATTCCAGTGATTTACTTTAAATCAGTACCCCTTGTCCCCTCCCTTGATATGTTTCCCTTTCTAGCCCCTCCCTTTTTCTTCTCTCCCCCTACCCACTCTTCTTCCCTCCCTTTTTTGTGTTCCCTCCCCCTCCCCCTTGGTTTTCCCTTCTCCCTACCCTTGTTGGGAAAGATAGAATTCAAGATCCCACTGGATCTGGATGTTTTTCCCTCTCAGAGTTGATTTCCCTGAGATTAAGGTTTAAGTAAAAAACCCTCTCTTCCTCTCCTTCTTATAGGAGTTTTCTTCCCCTCCCCTTCCCTTGTGAATCTTTGTGTGAGAAAGATTATTCTATTTGGTCTTTCTTTACCCCCTATTTACACATTATATTTCCCCCACATGTTAGTATACATAGATTGATATAAATGTAGTCCTTATAGAAGAGAGTTTGAATAAAAGAAGAAGATAACATTTTTCTCCTTCCCCTTTCCTTAATATTTACCTTTCCAGGTATTCCTTGCTCTTTGTTTTTCGGTATCAAACTTTCCACAGAGCTCTGGTCTTTTCTTTGCAAAAAGTTGGAAATATTCTATTTTGTTGAATGCCCATACTTTCCCTTGGAAGTATATAGACAGTTTTGCTGGGTAGCTGATTCTTGGTTGAAGACCCAGCTCTCTTGCCTTTCTGAAGATCATGTTCCATGCCTTACGATCATTCAGAGTAGAACTTGCAAGGTCTTGTATGACCCTGATTGGCATTCCTTTATATCTAAATTGTCTTTTTTCTGGCTTCCTGTAGGATTTTTTCTTTTGTTTGAGAGCTTTGGAATTTGGCAATTACATTCCTGGGAGTTGTCTTTTGGGGGTTTAATGTAGAAGGTGTTCTGTGAGCTCTGTCAGTGGCTGTATTACCCCCTTGTTCTAGAATCTCTGGGCAATCTTTGATTATATCTTGTATCACGATGTCGAGTTTGGTGTTTATTTCTGGCTTTTCTGGAAGTCCAATTATTCTTAAATTCTCTCTTCTCCCTCTATTTTCCAGATCTGTCACCTTGTTGGTGAGATATTTTATGTTCTCTTCTAATTTCTTGGTGTTTTGGCTTTGCTTTATTAATTCTTGCTCTTTTACATGATCGATGTCTTCCAGTTGCCTGATTCTGACCTTTGAAGCCTGGTTTTCCTTTTCAGTTTTGTCACACCGGTTTTGTAGATGCGTGAATTTCTTTTGCATTCTTTCCCACTTTTCCTCCCAGAAGGCTTCCATCTTTTTGGTCATTTCTGATTCTAATTCTTCATGCGTTTGTGGAGAGTTTCCATTTCCTTTGGAAGGTTTTGGGGGATTTTCTTGTGTATCGTCTTCTATCTCCTCTGTATTTTGTATTTTTCCTCCATTGAATGTGTCTAAAATCACCCCTTTCTTATTTTTCTTGGGATTTTGGGGCTTCTGTGCTTCTGTGGAGTTTGCCATCTGTGAATGTGGAGGATTAGCTTTTCTTATATCTGTCTGGTGTTCAGAGGTTTTAATCCTGGGCAGATTGTCCGTTCGTTCTATGAGCTTTACCTGGATTAAACTGAGTATGCCTTAAGGCAGTGACTTTCACTGGAACTGGAATGAAAGGATCCAGCCAGGGGTTTATACTCTCCCCCAGCTCTCTCTGTTTCTCTGCTGTTTGGGTGCCCCCTCGACTGGGTCGGGTTGCTTTCCGGAAGTTGCCTTCAGAATAGCTGGCCATGAGGCTGTCTTGCCAGCCCTGAGGGTTACTGTTGTTTCAGACGACCGTGCTCTCTGAGGGGGGAGGGGCCACGGCTTCCCAGAGCTCCGAGGACAGTGACTTTCACTGGAACTCGGATGGAAGGATCCGGCCAGGGGGTTACAATCTCGGGTCTAAGTTTCCCTCTGTAGCCTTGGACTCTGTGCTCCTACACCTTAGGTCCAAGTAATCTCGGGTTCTGGCTTTTGAGGGGGGCCTTACCTTTTGATCCAGGTCGAGGTCCAGGAGGAGGATTCCCAGGGTCTATGCTGTTGATCATTTTGAATTTCGGCACCCTAGGAGCATATAGTTTGAGATCGGTAGGGAAGGGTTTCCAGAGATCTGAACTTTAGCTTTCTCTAAGCAGCCATCTTGACTGGAAGTCCAATAATGACAGTTTTTAAGAGTACCAATGACCTCTTTTCTTATAGGGATACATATCATTTTAACTCATTGAGTCTTTAAAAAAAGGGTTTTTTTTGTTTCTTTGTTTTGTTTTGTTTTTCTTTTTCCCTCTTTTTTTATTACCTTTTGATTATTTTCTTGAGTTCTGTGCTTGGGAATCAAATTTTCTGTTCAGGTCTGGTCTTTACAAATTCTTAGAATTCTTCTATTTTGTTGAATGACCATACTGTCCCTTGTAAGAATATAATCAGTTTTGCTGCGTAGTTGATTCTTGGTTGTAGATCTAGTTCCCTTGCTTTCTGGAATATCATATTCCATGCCTTTCGGTCCTTCAGTGTAGATGCAACCAGATCCTGTGTTATCCTCACTGTGGTGCCATTGTATCTGAATGACTTATTCTTGGACGATTGTAATATTTTTTCTTTTGTCTGATAGTTCTTTAATTTGGCTATAACATTCCTGCTTGTTGTCAGTTAGAGATTAAGTACAGGAGGTAATCTGTGGATTCTTTCAATCTCCACTTTTCCCTCTTTTTCTAGATTCTCTGGGCAGTTTTCTTGAATAATTTCCTGTAGTATGATGTGCAGCCTTTTTCTTTTGTCATGGTGTAATGGTAGACCAATGATTCTTAAATTGTTTCACCTCAAAATTTTTTTCTAAATCTTCTTTTTTTTGAATGAGATGCCTCATATTTTTCTCAATTTTTTCATTCTTTTGATTTTGTTTTATAGTGTCCTGCTGCCTTGTGAGGTCACTTAATTCTTGTTGTTGTATTCTGGTTCTTAAAGCCCGGATTTCATCCCTGGCTTTTTGGTCATACCTGTACTTCTGGTCTGATTTTCTTTGGAGGTCATCTTTCATCCTCTTTACTTCATCTCTCATCTCCTTTTCCTCATCTTTCATCTCCTTTGCCTCATTTTGAAGCTGGTGGAATTTGACTTTCAAGACACTATTTTCTGTGTCCAGATGACTTATCTTAGTTTTTAAGTTCTTTTCCCAATTGTCTTCAGCCTCTCTTAATTTTGTTCTGAATTGCATTTTGAGTTCTTCCAATGCCTGTATCCTATTCGCTGGGATTGCTGATTATTGTTTGATGATCCCTCCTCTTCTATTCCTTTTGCTCTTTGTTAGTTTCCTGTATAGAAGTTGTCTATTGTAATTTCTTTCTTCTTTTTTTCTGTTGTTTTCTCATATTTACCCCTTCTTTATTCCCTGTATTTGGCTGTGCTCTTGCTCCTCTCATTTTTTGTTTTTGGGGTTTTCTGTCAGTCTCCCCTCTTGGAGCTTTTACAGAAGATCTCTCTGTGTGATGGGCTGTTGGAGTTTGAACTTCCCTGTCCTCTGGAGGCTTTTAATTGGATTAAAGTCCAGCAGTCTGTTGGGGAGGGGTGTTGGAGCTTGGGATTCCCTGACTTCTGAAGGCTTTTGATAGCATTAAGTTCACCTGGGTTGGTCTGGATGTGACCTGAGCCCAAAACCTCCTGGAAGGCCAGAGCAATATGGAGAGTCTCAGTCTCTGTGACCAGGCTGCCTGCTCTTCACTCCCTCTCCAGCTCCTTCCCCCCAACTGTGCTTGATGTTCTGGGCCTGGTACAGCCCTGCCCATAAGGTATACCCTCCAGACAAGTGCCTTTAGTAACCCAGAGATTCCCACTGCCTCTGGAGGCTTAGTGCTCTGGGTGGGGGAGGGAGGGGTCCTGGGACCTTCATTTTGCCTTCCCCTTAAACCTGAGTGTTCTTGAATTCTAGCTTTTGTGGGGTGTACCTTTTGGATTGAGTCCAGCAGGAGGGTTCCTTGGCTCTTTCTTGTTGTTAGGTTTGATTTTCAGTCCCCTTGGAGCATTCAGTTTGTGATCGATATGGAAGGTTTTTCAGAGGTCTGAACTTTTGCTGCTTCTACGCTTCCATCTTGACTCCACCTATCCTGTTTTATACACTTTAAAAGAAGCAAATCTGTTGCTAAAAAAGACAAGAAAGTACTCTAATAAAAATATGACTTACTTGTCAAATAGAAAGGGTTAGTGCTCAAAAGCAATGCTTAGAATGTTTTTGTGAAATGTTACAAAGAAAGATTGTGCATAATAATAAGTAATATTGTCTCAACAAACCAAGATAAACAATGGAAATCAAAATCAGCTCAATTAAATCTTACCAAAAGATTCAACTTTTAAAAATAGTAATACCAAGGATTTTTGAGAACCAAAATGGAAAGTGAATGGAAAATAGTAAAAATGGACATGTTATAATATTTCTAAATGTCATCATACAAGTTATTTTTGATGATCACACTTTGAATCCTAATACCATGGTCCTGTATATGCTCACATAGGAGAAAGAAATCACACAAAAGAGAATAAAATGGGAAAAGTAACAATTCTATGGAATACATAAATAAAGAGGTAATATGATTATCAGGATGTTTGGAAGCTCATATTCGAAGTTTCTGAAAGAGTGAAAGATTCTGAAAATCTGGGGAAAAAATCTCAGAACTAATGAAAAAATAAGATGACAGCGAAGAAAACATTAACCACTAGCAACCTATATGGTTCCTCTCACTTATATGAAAACTTCATGAGAGACTCCTATTCAAAAACTTAGTAAATCCTCAATCAATTGACAAGCAATAAGAAAGGTTTTGTTAGCAATATTCAACAATTTAACACATCATTACCATCTCACAATTGACTCAAAGATGTAAAAATATATGTTCTCATTCTGTTAAACATTTTTTGAATATGAAAAAAATTATTCAGCAATATGAAATAGCATTTTAAAGTTCATTTCCATCAAGGTGGTTCCTATCCATATGTCAAGCATTTAAGAATACTTAAAAGAGTAATATAAATAATTCTATTCTGTGATGTTATAATTATATAGATGTGGAGTGCAATAAAACTGGGAGATGTGTGCTAATCAAAACTGATCACTCTTTTGACAGAGATAATACAGCATGGTGTTTGAGGTGAAGAAGAATTCTCTGAATGATGATGATGTTCTCCAGATGCTTCTGTGTGGAGGGCTTTAGGATGATTGCATCAAATCCAGGGATAATATAGAGTTCCTTGGAAGAGACTGGTAACTCCTCAAAAGAATTTGATTTGAAAATGTGCATATCAAGGAATGAATGTTTGAATAATACCCATTATCCCACAATAAAACATGTACACTGACACACAGATGTTGTCCAACAGTTTTTATATCTTGGATAATGATTATGTATGGACTTAGTGTTGTTCTTTGAATTGACTAGGAAGAAGAGTTTGGGTTGATTTACCTTTAGGACATTGCAAAGCTCCTTTCATGACATCAGACATCCCATGGAAACAAAGGTCCATCTTTTTAACACAAATATTCAATAGTATTGCTATAAATGAGATGCAGGCTATAACAGCCTATATAGAATTAAAGTGAAGATAACAAAGAGGAGAATAGTGAGGCACATGGTAGGTCTTCTACCATATGAAAAATAGGAAAATTTCAAAGGAAAAGAGGAATAGAACATGTAATAAAAGAATTATGTTTTAGCAAGGATTGAGATTACAGTGTGATGGGCAGATGGGTAGAGTATTCCATTTGTCTTCTTGTAATGGTAGGAGACATCAATAGCCTCCAGAGGGCTAGATGATGCCCTGTGGTGAAATTAAGGTTGTACCTAAGCAACAGTTACACAGGAAGGGCAGGCATAGAAGGATTATATTCTACATCCTTTGGAGAGAATATCTACATTGATGAAACTAAAAAATCCATTAGACTCGATGGGCATCCCAAGTGAGTAGCACAGTACCAGATACATAGCTGAATACACTCATTGACCAATAGAAAGAACAGTAAGCTCTGTCATTGTTCTTTCTGCTAAGAGTCCAGACCCTACACTTCACCTTTTCTTAGAAAGAGGTAGTCATTAGACTAGAAAATAGATCTTCAGTTTCTTTCTATCCACAAGGAGAGAAATCTGTAAGTTCTCAGATTTTAGCCTCTATGGGATAAGCTCTTTTGGAATATAGCACTGGCAGCTAACTAAATGTAGTCTATATATATCCTATCTTTGAACACACTTCTCTGCCTCTTATACGTATCTTCATCCCTAGCATTTATCTAAACTTAATTTTAAAATTTCCTCTTATGCCCCACTAGTTCCTGAGTTTTTATATATAAACTTCTCAATTTCAGGGACTGACTTCTAACTGTAAGTTCTACATGGGTGTGAGTATAACATGGGTTGTACTCAGCCTCTTTCCTCTCTAATGAATCTTATTAAAGATTCTTATCAAACAAATAAATCAATGAAGGCACAAATGGTCGGCTAAGAAGTCCGAGTCATTTCCACAAACCCCATGTAATTCCACATATACTCTGTGTGCATATGTTTGTGTTAGTATATTCATTCATTTATATATACATACACACACTTGCCACTTACTATGAACAAGCTTACATACAGATACTGCATATTATGGAATACAAATGTGAAATAAATCACAATTTCTGCCCTCAGGGAACTTGCAATCTAAATGAAAGGGATAGGACTTGCACACAAATAACTCTGACATAAGGCAACCTGTAATAATTGAAAAGGACAGGTCCACAGAGAAAGCATTATGAGAAACTGGGAAGTTGATTGAAATTCTATTAAATTCAACCACAGTGCCTTAAGGTGTTTGGCATTTTAAGGTATTGTCTTTGTCTCCTAGTTAATCACTTATATATTCAATTTATAAATAATTTGTTTCTTATGGTGACTTCAACTTCATCAAATTTGTTGTCTTCATACTCTACCGGGTTTTGTTCTTGAACTTCTTGGTCTGTTGCTTTTAAATCTGTATATACTCACCCATGTCATTTGATTTATATTACATTCGTATGCCAATGTCATGCAGTCATTTCAAAATTAGCACTAAACATTTCTTCTGCCACTTTTCTGCTGTCTGCTTGACTAACTGATGTCAAAGTTTGTGAAGTCAGAATTTTCATATAATTCTAATATAAGAAAAACATAGCTATAATTTGTAAGATTCAGAATGCTCTCAGAACACTACATTTATGTCACTCTTTCTTAGGCTACCTTTCCCCCCATAGTTCCAAGTTTTTAAATCCTATAGCTTACTGCATTGGTTTATAATTGTTACTTTCTGTTTAAAATCTGTTATAATTGTGTTCAGTTATTAACTATATGTGGTTATAAACTTTGGGCAGCTTTTCCATCCCACCAACAAATTCCACCTGCCTTTTCATGATTGAACCAAAAGAGAGGTGGAGAATATCATAATTTCAGGTCTTAGTTCCATTTGCCCTGACTAGGTGGGGAAAAAGTCCTCATCAAGATTATTTTGTTTGGTTTTGAACCAAGTTAGAAAATCCCTGGAGAAATTAGTTAAGGGATGGAGAACAGAGATACGATGATAGTAGGGCCCCTGAGGGAGAATTTGGGAATTATAGCGCATATGTTAAGGATGGACACACACCTGGGTAGGGATATATCCTGTGGCACTAATTTCTAGGTGTCAGGATATTTTGTAACAGATTCTATAGAGAGGCAAGGAAAGAATGGACAACCAAGTTTAGCTAAAAAAAAAAAAGGAATCATGCCTGGGAGAGTGGAAAAGTTTAAGACGAGTAGATATGTAAAAAATGTATGAGAGAAATTAGCTCAAATAAAGGAGAGGCAATTTTGAAGCATGGAACAAGGATTGCTTTTTTCCATCTATTGACTATGCCTCAGTTAGTGACAAGTCAATAGGACACATCTTTGCATCACTGACTTTCAACTTACTCCATATGCTTATTGCCTCTGAAAGCAGGTGTGATAATCTCCAGACAATGCTGTTCACCAAATACACAATATAAAGAAAAGAAGAGGAGTAGATAGATGGCTCAGTGTATAAAGTGCTTTGCCTGTAGTGGTAAAATATAAGTTCAAATCTGCTCCTAGACATGGACTGAAAGATACAGCATCTCTTTATCCACTGGAGAAGGAAATGGCAAACCACTCTAGTATCTTTGCCAAGAAAACCCCATGAACTGTATCCTCCATGGGGTCGCATAGAGTCAGACATCACTGAATGCTGAACAACAATAGGAAGGAAAAGAGAAGATCTCTAACCATGATCCTGTAGAATACGAACATGAATTTCTTCACTACATTACTCTTTACCTGGAAGACCACAGAGATCCAAGCTGTGAAAGTATGGAAAAAATAGGTAAATTTTAAAACAATGAATCTTGAATCTTGACAGTGATAGGTTTAGTATTTTATGACTTAGTGTTGAGTACAGAGGTGGGTAATTCACTCCTCACTAACTTTCACCCTTGAGTGCGAGGCACAACTCTTTATCATTCCCATTCTCAGGAATATTTTAGTCTATAATTAACCCATTTGGGGCCATCATGAGTGACTTGGTTTTCCTTTCAAGTAGGAAATGAATAAGCTTGCACTAACTTTTTCCTATCCAAAAGTGCTTACTTATTTCCTAGGATTAATCCAGGTCCACATTTTGTTCTTGCTCTGGGAAGTTATAAATGAATAAATAATTCTCTTTTGTTCAGCTCAAGCCCCCAGTCAGGATTTTTTTTTTCTGTTGAATTTTATATCACAGCTGTGAAATCCCTTCTCTTTTTTTTTCTCAGACTTTATTTGAGTAATGAAACACATAAGTCAGCAATGCACCACTTAAATACACTTACCTGAGGAAATACACAAAAAGGAAACAGAAAGCAAATTCATTCTTAAAAAATGAAAGTTGGGGAATAGATATGCAAGATCTATCAAGGAGGAGAAGCAGTAGGAAGAAGGGCCATAACATCTTCCCAATTCAGATACCTTCAACAAACACAGACTGTCCTCTCTTTCCCTGGTTCCTGGTCTTCCCTTTCTCCTGGCTCAGTTTCCAAATGCCCCTCTTGCTACAATATTTTTCTCCTTCCTGTCTCTGAAATTCACTTACTTGCTCTAGGGCTCCTTCCTCAGAGTACTTCTGTGATCTCCTTCTGCCCTATATCCATATCCTGTGTCCCTTGTACTCTCCCCGTTTAATATTGAGGAGGCAGTAAGGTATTGTGGATAGAACTGAACTTGGAGTCAGGAAAACTTGGACTCAAACTCCATCTCAGAAACTTATTATTCATGTGACTATGATAACTCCTGTGGTACTCTGTGCCCACATCTATAAAATGAAGATGTTGGACTCAATTGCCTCTAAGATCGCTTCTAGCTCTGAATTTATGATTCTATGATTGGAAGGTTGGTTTGTGAATAAAGATTAAGTTAGTTCAGGGACAGGAGATGGAGGGAAATGATGTGTGATTTTTATGTTGACCAACAGGCATATATCTTCAAAGTTTATGTCTCCTTGGCAACCTTAATAAGTATTTTGCAGAAAATAAACATAGATCAATAATTTAGAGAAAGTAATCCTATGTGTGATCTACATTGGAAAGTCCTGGGTATTGGACAGTCAAATGATACCATGATGGGTCATAGATGGCTTAATTAAAGTTGAACATGAAATCTAGTAATTGGATAGAATATAGCTAGACCAAGAGGAATGTTGCAATTTCTTAATCGCCTAGAGGCAATGCAAGGCCTTTCTCTCCATTCCTACCCATATTTCTAAACGCACTTTTCTCTATTTCACATCTCCTCTCCTCTGCCTTGACTAATAATCACATTACTGTCATTGCTGGATTTTAAAAATAAATAAAACATATATTCCCTTCAAAATATTCTTTGAAATAGTTAAGTGCTTAAAGGAGAAAAATCCTATAATAGGAACATCTAACCACCTTGGATTTCAAAAAGTGAATTAAAAATGTTAATTGTAAAACAAAAGTAAATGGGCATTGAAATTCAATGGTTGTGTGGACTAAGAATAAAAAAGAGCAGTGCCTTACATACCCCAACAAAAAACCTATAATCTCTCTTTCACATCCTCTCTATATCTCAGCCAAGAGAGAGGTAAAAGGGGGAGAGGGCAAAGGAGATGGGGACAGAAGGCAAAACTAAAGAAGGATGGGGAAAAATGAAAGTGAAAAAATTATAAAAGATGTCATCATATAAGGTTATTATACAAACTCTAGGGTAGAGTTTTTTCTGTAACTCAGTCTAGTTAGGGTATGGATAGCTTGGGTAATATATAGGTGCCCTTGAGGGGTCTTTGGTGTATGTCCATCTTGCCTAAAATGAAGATTTCTTCATCTCTTACTACGTGGATGAGGGTAATCTCCTTTGATTGAATGCCTGCTTCTTTAATACTGTCTGAACTGTGTGCTCTGTTTCATCTACATTCTTTTCCACTATCTGAATTTGCTACATCCCCAATGAAGAAACCAATGAAAGGAGAAGGATTTGCCTGTCCTTGCTCCTTCTTTTTCACCAGGGCTCTGGTGAATGAGCCTGAGTGTTAGTTTCTGTTCTGTATCCCTTGTCCACCTCAGTTTCAGGGGACCCAGGGAATTCCTATGGACTTGGGAGTTTCTTTCAGCCATGGAAAACCTTGAGTCCAGGAATATAGGTGAAGTGGTACAGTCAGCTAGCCCTGCATAGAAGCCTTGAGAAGCCAGGGTCCCTGGGGGGAGTTTGGAAGTTAGAACTAAGGCTATGCTTTCTGGAGACTGACATGGTACAGGTGGCAAGAGGATTAAATGGTCCGTGTGCTGGAGGATAAGTTAGTATATTTGTGATGGTGCATTTTGAAGTCAGCATTTCTGTGTAAAAGCTAATCCAGCTATTATTACCTAAATGGACTTGAGATGCAAGGGACTACCCATAAATTGTGGGAACATGGGGTGTGTGTGTGGCTAGAGACAGTGACAGAGTCAGATTCTCAGATCCCCTAAAGGGTATCAGAGAGCCCTGGATGTCAAGAGAAACTGAGCATACTTCCTCTTTCAGTCAGTGAAGGAGAGAGTAGCCTGTGTTTATACATCCATGGAAGAGAAATAGGGTCTCTGGGAGCCAAGAAATCACAAACCAAAGGCCAGGTCAGGTGGTGATTAGTACTTCTTCTCAGACCTGAAAAATAAGGAGCTGAAATTAGTGGGAAAATGAGATATAATGATGATGAATCAGGCTCCAAGTTCAGCATGCTGTCAGGAGCCAAGAAAGCAGTAATTTCTGAAGAGGGGAGCGTTTATTTGATTCATCCTAGGTCCTTACACTCAAGCATATGAAATTACTGCAAATGGGGCTACTGACTAGGAGTATTAAATAGTCAAATTCTTCGCCATTATTTCATGAGATTCTTACCTTTCTATGATATTCTTATGTTGTTTCTTGTATTCATTCGATAGTTTATATATAATTACCTTTTTTCTGAAGTTTTTTGGGGTTCCAAAAATCAACCACTCCACCATCTTGCTTGTTACATGGCCTTTCTTTCTCCTGATTACTTCTGAAGGTCATGGCTGTTGGCAGGGCCTTAGCTGATATGTTCAGTCATTGGAAGTTTGTACTCAGCCCAAAGTTCTAGTGCAGTGACTACCAAGCTTGCTGAAAGCCTTGCTAATCTTCTTCCTCCATTCCTGAGTAGTGATAACATTAAAGTTTGTTGTGGACTTGTCTGCACTACCAGGCTTACCTTTGGAATTAGACTAACATGACTTACCTTCTTTCTTGTGTTAAGACCTTCACAGTAGATGAAGTCACCTACCAATTCCTGAGGGAAATTTTCTGTTTCTACAGCTATTCCTTAATTGATGAGGACACAGAAATCACCCCTGAAGCATTTCTGCCTTTGGGCAGAGCTGGGTTGATGAATCAAAAGGAATATATAGTCTGTGCTATATGTTAGAATAGTAATGCTTCTGCTGGTATTCATTTTAACTGGTTTGTTTAAATACTTTAGAAAGTAATGTTTTAAGAGAGATCTATTCTCTCTGATTTAACAGAGATAACATATTCTAAAGGGTACTTGGTATTCTAATTGCTAGAAGGAAAATTATCTAAACATAAAAAACAACTACCCAAACAATTTGATTAGAAGAAATTAAAATCCTCAATCCTAAATTGAGCTAGGTGGCATAGGGTACAGAGCATTGGGTCTGGAGTTCAAATTCAGTTTCAGATGATAGATGTGTGACCATAGGCACATCACTTAAGCTTCATTGCCTCAGTTTCCTCATTTATAAAATGAACTGGAGAAGGAAATGGCAAACCACTGCAGTATCTTTGCCAAAAAAAACCTCACACAATGTCAAAAAGAGTCAGATAGGACTGACTAATTGATTAAAAAATAACACTATCCAGCTGAGGAAAGACATTAGATCACTGGTAACACTGATGTGACAGTGAAGCAAAATGGTTAAATAGCATCTGCTGCCTGGAGATTCAAAGAGAAAGAGACAGGCAGGTTGACAAGTGACAACTCCCTGAAATGTGGAATGATCCTTACTTTCCCCATCTTGAGTAAGGATAAACTTGGCTGGTTACATGTCTCCAATGCTTTATCTTTTCTTCCTAGCCTCCTAATTCTACTTTTTTTTTTACCCATAAGTCTGTCTCTCATCCTTTATAATTCCCATATTCATCAGATAAGTAGAAGAGGTCTGCTTCATAAGAACAGCTATTTTTCTTAAAATAGTATTTTTATGCCTAGGTTAATATAGAAGTAGGCCTAATGTTAATTATGGGAAAATGGACTTAAGAGCCATAGAAACTTGAATAAGTATTTCTAATCATGTTTTCAATTTTATGCTTCTATTGCATTTTAAATTTGTAATATACAAGTACCAGAATTAAAATGTTATTTTTTGCAACTTCATAATCTATTTCTTCATCTTAGTTTTAATCAAAAGAAACTCTCCAAATTCCCCAGTGTACTAAGGTAACAAGATTGAGTCTTGGTTTAGAAACTTGTGCTCTATGATATAAAAAAAATCAAACTTCCCTTTAAATCAAATCTAAACATTGGGTTTTTCTTATAATTGAGTGATCGCCTTGAAAGAGAAAAGTTTACTGTATAATTATGGTATGCATTGATAAAATGCCTCAATGGTTTGATGTTAGAACATAAAATATACATACCATATTGTTCCAGAAATGATTTCAGATGCTCTCCTCGATGATCAGAAAGATAGCTTTAATTTATCATGTCTGTAGACAGGAACAGTATTCATTAGTCATAGACAGGGTACCAATAACACATTTGATAGGTTCTCTGAGTGGAGTGATAATAAAGCTGCTCTTTTTTATACATACACCCCCATGATCAAATATCTCTAGCTTATCAGCAGAAATACAATCAGTATAAAAAGAAAGAATGGTAATGACAAGAAAAGTTGGGAATTTTCAAAAAAGCAAATTAATCTAGGAGTATAATAGTTTAGTTCCCCATAGCCCCAAGAAGAGGCAAAATGAGCTGGTCATGTATAAATGGGAAGGGATTTTGCCTGTTAAGATCCAGGAAACAAGTAGTTAAAGTCTGAAGGTCAATTTTTTTAAAAGGTTGGCTCCAATAGTAGTCTTAAGTCAATGGTCAGAGTTGCAATTCTCTAGCAGGTGAGATAGCTGAGATTGTCTGAGCAGTCATGCCTATCTTTTGATTTTGTGTCTCATTAAATCTTGAAGTAGGTCAGCCTTTGTTTAAGATTTGTAAAACATTTGAGTAAGGGAATATTTTATCTTTAACTTTAAAAATTATATGAGTAAAGAATCTTTGTTTTCCTGAAATGTGTTGAAAGTTTATATGACTGATGTATTTCCCCATCCCATTTTTACATTTCCTGTACTCTCACCTTTGTCTCTCTCTCTCTCTCTCTCTGATTGTCTTTCTTAAGCTGTGTGTCTGTCTCATGTCCCCCTCACTTTCCTTCCTTCCTCCTTCCTTCCTTCCTTCTTCCTTCCTTCCTTCTTTTCTCCCTTGCTTCCTTCTTTCCTTCCTTCCCTCCTTTATTCTCTCCTTCCTTCCCTCCATTCCTTCATTCTTCCTCTGCCCAGTCTCTCTGATTCTATCTCTTCCCCTGAACCCAGCTTTCTTTCCTCCTTCACTAATATAAAGAACACTGGACTTAGAATCAGAAAACCTGGATTTCCTGTTTCAAGCCTTTCTCTCTCCAATTTCCATTTTGCCTATTCTCAGGAAAAAAGGTAAATAACAATATTTTGGTTTCAGGAAACTATGTCAGTACAGTATAATCTCTGGCAAATGCTTGGTACCTTTGTTGCTCTTTAAAAAATTCTTCAGTAATAATGGCAGAATAGTGGCAAAAAGTGAATGACATAAAGAATAATATGATTTTTAGAAAATCTAAATTTATTAATATAGCTCTACCTACTACTATTATGTACTTCTTCACTATCCAACTGTCATCCTACTGGCAGTAGTAAATTACACCCATATGAATAGTATTGCCATCAACAAAAAAGAGAAGGCATGAACAAGATGCAGTGAAATGAAGGGCACCTCATGCATTCTTTTTTGAGGAAACATAAAGTAACTAATGCTTTCACTGTACACAAAGACAATGAGAAGCATTCTTTTACAGGACACTCGTTCGTCTTACATTGTAATACTTATGAGATCACAAGGACTTAAACAGCTCGCCAAGGAGATAATTGGGACTTATTGAACCAATACTGATAAAATAAACAAAAAAGAATATATGTTGTATTGATCCTTTCTAAATCACAGAAAATAGTAGTTGAGGGGAGAGAGAGAGAAAGAGAGACAGAGACAGAGAGACAGAGAGAGGTAGAAGACAGATAACTGGTGACTTTAAAGAGAAGATGGACAGGAATATACACAAAAAATTTTTGGAAAATATGGCTCAGAATTTAGACATGAAAAGAAAAGGCATGTATACAATTAAGTTAGTTCATATCTGTATACAAATAATTCTTTCTCTAAGGAGAGTTAAAAAAAAAACTTTGCATGTAGTAAGTAATGAACAACTATATACATGCAGAATGAAATTAATTTTTCTTAATATAAAATGATGAAATAGGAAATCAGAAAATATTTTTTCAAGTTAGATCATGGTGTGATTATTTATAAATCGAGAAACTGAGAGAAAGGATAAAAATAAAAGAAATGTTGTGTTCAACATACCTCAAAACCAATTATTTTTAAAAAACTGATCCTGAAAAGGAGAAATGAAGAGAAGTACAAAGAGTGATTTGATTACCATTTTGGTAAGAATTTAATCAATATGAAAAATCTTATAATAAAATTTTTCCATTACTAAACACACCAGGTTAAGAGTATAAAATAATTTGCAAAATATTACAAAGATGATAGATATTAAGACAGGTACATATTTAGGTAGGTCAGATATTTATATAGATAGATACAGGAAAGAGAGAAAGACAATTTTTTTTCAGTACTTATGTTCTAATAAAAACTGAAGGTACAGATAGAGGCAAGCAATATTGTCCTTGCTCTGGATGAATCTACATTCTAATGAGCGAAGATAATAGATAAAGGGGAGCTAAAAAAACAGGAGGTTGTAGGGAAGGAAACTGGGTTCAAGTCAGTTGAAAAGAAAGAGAAGGAAAAAATGTGGAAAAAAATTAGAAAGACAAGTTATGAATGAAGGAAGGCATAGCTTTCTCCTATCTTGAAATAGCTGTCGAATTTTGGAAAGTGGACATTTCATAAAATAGCAAACAGTATCACATGACTAGTAAGTGTCTAAGGTTGGATATGAAGTTATGAAGGTGAGTCTCTTTGACTTCAGGCCCAGCACGCTATCCATTTTGCCGCCAAGATGCACTGATATCTTGGGACCTAAATGGAAAATGAACTGGCCTCAGATCAAAGATGAGTGTAGGCTAAATCACAACTGAGCCATTGTATAGTACTTTCATCAATCCTTACCTGCTCTTTACCACAAGAGAACTTCTTGTCAACATCATTATTGTCTTAGAAATGCCACATCACCTAGAATCATGGAATTCTCCCTGGTAAAAATAAGCCAAATCTCAGGTCAGTCACAATGTATTCCAAGACAGGTGACGGGTGAAAGTAGACTACAGGATATTTCCTATGAGAAGTCATTTGAAATACTTTGGTGTTTAAAGTCCTGCCCAATCAAGTCCCTTCTTATCTTGCCAATATTTTTACATTGTCTCCCAGCCAGGGATGCTATGATTCAGCCCTGATGGCGTGCTCACTCTTCGGACATAGTATTCCATCATTCCATCTCCTGACAATGGAATCCCACTGGCCATCTCCTATAGCTGGGATGCTTTCTTCACTTCTAACTTCTAGCCAACATGACCTTCTTTCTTTTCTTTTTCTCTTCTTTTCTTTTCTTTTCTTTTCTTTTCTTTTCTTTTCTTTTCTTTTCTTTTCTTTTCTTTTCTCTTCTCTTCTTTTCTTTTCTTTTCTTTTCTCTTCTCTTCTTTTCTTTTCTTTTCTTTTCTCTTCTTTTCTTTTCTTTTCTCTTCTTTTCTTTTCTTTTTACTTTTCTCTCTTTTTTTGTTTTGTTTCATCAATATACTTTTTAAAGATTTTTTTTTCTGACATTTTGTGATCCATGTCATCTTCCTCCCTCCTACTCCTCCACCTTCCCTGAGATAGCAGGTAATAAGATACAGATTGTACTTGTGTTATCACACAAAGTATATTTCCATATTTGTCATAGTGTGAAAGGATCACACATATCCCTTACACTAGAGAAAAAAAATCATGGAGGAAATAAGTTGGAAAATCGTATGCCTCCATCTTCATTTAGACTCAGTCAGTTCCTTTTTTGGCAGTGAATAGCCTTTTAGTGATGAGTCCCTTGGATTTGGCCTGGATCCTGGCATTCCTGAAAACATTTAAATCATTCATAGTTGATCATCCTACTTTTGTAGCATTCATAGTTGATCATCATACTTTTTATTGCTGTTATTATGTACACAAACCTTCTGGTTCTGCTCAATTTGTTTTGCATCACAGACTATAAATCCACAGGTTCTGTGTGTGTGTGTGAGAGAGAGAGAGAGAGAGAGAGAGATCATCTTGTTTGTCTTTTCTTGTGACACAATAGTATTCCAATACAATCATATACCACAACTTGTTCAGCCATTCCCCAGTGGATGGGAATCCCTTCACTTTCCAGTTCTTTGCCACCAAAAAAGAGCTGCTATAAATACTTTTGTACAAGTAGATATTTTCCTCTATCTTTGATGTCTTTGGCATAAAGGCTCAGGAGTGGTATTATTGGGTCAAAGGGTATCTTTACATTTTGATGGCCCTTTTGACATGGTTGCAGATTGCTCTCCTGAACGGTTGGAGCAGTTCACACTGTTAATGTGAACTAACTACTAATTCCACAAATAGTATATGTATCCCAATTTTTCCACATCTCCAACATTTATCATTTTCTCTTTTTGTCAGATTACCACCCTGATTTTCTTCAAAATTCAGATCAATTTCCACCTTCAAAAGGAGGTCTTCCTTGCTACTTATCATAGTGCTGGTCCCTTCCTTGAAAAATAATTTTTATTTAGACTGAATATATAAATTTATATCTATGATTTATACTATATACCTAAATACCTTGTCAGCATGCCATTGTTGGTATATTATCTCACCCATTATAATGTGAGTTCATGAGATCTGGATTCTGGTTTTACCTCTCTTTGCATCCTCAGAGCTTTACAAAATCCTTGGCATGTAGCAAGATCTTAAATGTTTGTTGACTCAATTATGGACAACTTTAACTTGAAAGTGAGTATGATATACTTTGGAGTCCAAGGGCATGAATTTGAATTCACCATCTGTTGTCAGTATGATTCTAGGCTAGTCAGTTCACATCTCTGAGTTTCAATTCCTTTATTTGGAAAATGGAGGAGGGCAGGAGGGTTGGATTGGTAAAGGGGTCTCTGAAGTCCCTCCTAAATCTGTGATCTGAAGTTAATATTAAAGTTGTCCATTTCTCCTGAGTTTTGCTGCCATTTAGAGTTTTCTTTATTTTTATAGTTAAAATTATTGTGGGTTTTTTGGTTTGGTTTGTTTGTGCTGGGGAAGGGATATTCATAGACTTTACACATAGGGGCACAATGTTTTATTTTTTGGCACCCTCCATTTTGATTAAATTGCTTTTTAAATAAACTCTTACTTTCTGGTTTAGTATGAATTCTAAGAAAGAACAGCAAATGTTCGGCAGTCAGGCTTAAGTGATTTGCCCAGGATCACTCAGCTAGAAATTTTCTAAGGCCAGATTTGAACCTAGGCCCTCCCTCTTCTATGCCTGGCACTGTATTCATTGTGGTATTTAGCTTCCCCTTAAATTTCTTCTTGAGATTATTTACAAGGATAGTACAAATGTTAACTCTGAAAAAAAAAAAAAGCTTTGATACATGGAATGCATTATCAATCCAGAGTAAGTATGGCCTTTAATAAAAATTGATATTGTAACAGATTTAAATTAAAAATAACTCCCCTCATTAGATACTGTTCTTATATAATAATCCACCAACATTCTTTTCCACATTAGTTAGTGTTTAGACTAAAGTCCTCATTTTACAAAATAAATTCATTCAGGTGATAATTTTTTGGCAGACATGGCAACATTTCAATTCTTCATTATTTCTTACAAAACTAAGAAAAATGAATGAATGTTCTCTTAAATCTTTTTGTTCAATCTCAATTTTAAAATCTATTTCCCTGGAAATACAATGTTATAAATTACTTTACTCGAGTGATATCTCATCAGTCACTGTTTTTTTTCCTTTTTTCTTTCTTTCTTTTTTTTTTACTAGCAGTTAGGCACCCTTTGATCTCCAAGTCTGCTATTGTATTATTGATCAAAGGTTTTGAACTTTAAGGTAGAGCATAGCACAGCAGATTGACTTCTGAAGTGTTTGACTATCCAATGTAACTCTCACCAAAGAAGTTTCTGGTCAGTTTATTAAATTTCTTAAACTTTGACTCAATCAAATATAATTTGAACACTTTAAAAAAACATTTTAATTGCCCATTACTACTGGCAGTGGGGGCATGTATGCTCAGAGTTCTTCACGATGTATTATTTATTAGCTGCAGGTAATTGTGTGTTTTATTATTAAAATTAATAACAATGCTATAATGTCTTACTAATTTTAAGCTACCTATCTGAAATTAAATTACACATCTTGAATCCCAAGTAGTTGGGATACCATGAATAATGGATCATCTTCTGTGTTAAAGTGGCTTTTGGCAAAGGGTATGCTTAGAACCACTAGGATATAATGTTAGCTTTTATCTGTGTAAGTAATAAACCACAATGAGAAAAAAGTGAAGACATTTTGCATTGAGACATCTCTAAATTTACATATTCTCTGATTAGTAGCCCCAAACAAGAAACTGGACAACTCCACTACCACCAACCAATTTGGTTAACTTGATTGCAACAACCAAATTATGGTAGGTAATCATTAGAGATTTAAAAGAATGAATGCCATAGATGGTGTTTCTCCTCATAGGACTGTTGGTGAAGGAAGAGCAAGAGAAACTTGAAAAGAAAATTGTTTTCAGTAATTCAAAAGAGGATCCTTTACTTTTTACACAGTTTCTCATTCATGAAATGTAATTATGGTCTCAAGTGAATAAAACAGAAGCACCAAACTTCATCACTAATTTCTACAAGTAGACATCCAAGAGAAGATTTCAAAATATTTTTATCTGTTTGCAGAATTAGCCATGAAACACAGGAAAATGAAATGCCAGGACCCTTCAGATAATATGCTGTGATAGAAAACACAAAAAATTTAGTTCTAAAGCAAGATTGAGTTTTCCTATTTCCTGAATGTTTCTGGTGATTCATCTCAAGGTATTTATTTTGTGCATGTTAGAATAAATCATTTCAATTCAGTTTTGTTTTATTTTTGGTAGTGTTGGTTTTTTGAAAGGCAGAGATATACAGAAGAGACTACAAAGAAAGTGGATTATTGCCAAAATATAAAAATGGGAAAACTTAGCTCTAGTCCACAGAGGCTTTTAAAATATAAATAAATAATAAAGTATAAGTTAGGGAGAGGTTTGATTCAATTTACTGGTAATCATTTTGTGTACACATTGCTGAAGCACTATTCTCTCTCTCTCTCTCTCTCTCTCTCTCTCTCTCTCTTTCTCTCTCTCTCTCTCTCTCTCCCTCCCTTCCTCTCTCTCTCCTTCTCTTTTCCCTTTCTCTCTTTTTCATTGCTTATTGTTGCCTTTTAAGATATTTTAATAATCCCCTTTTCCTCCTTAATGTGAACTCACTTTTTAAAGCCTTTTTAGCAGTCCATTCTATGTACTTGGCCTTTATGGGATATTCTTGTTTTCCCATGTCAGTTGATTTGTATTAATTTCTTGTGGCATAGTTAGTGCCATAAAGAATTTCCAAAAGGTTGGAACTATAGCGATATCCTTAATACAGGAACAAGTTATTACTTTTGAATACCATTTCATCCATTTTCAGGCATTCAAAACACTCTAGACTTCATCATTCATTTTATCTCCTCATGCAGCACTGACACCATGTTATTATCTAACGTAGAGATCTTTTACAAATCTAAAAATAAGTCCTGACTCTGTGAATAACTGACTCCCACCATGTATTTTCAAAAACTGAACTGTTGCTTTCACATGCTTGAGACATGCCACATAGCAGCATTCTTAAATGAACACTAGCTTAATGGATTTTTTTGGAGGGGGTCAGGGTATGTTGTTAACTGTTTTCTTATCATGGTGCAAGGTACTTACATGTCTCCAGTGTCCAGATGTGAATTTATTTACCTTTATTTCTGCCTTGTGGCTAGGATCTAAGTGCATCTTTCTGGAACCATTTAATATTTCCTCTGAGTCACAGTGATGAAGATTTTTTTGTATATGTTCCTAGAAATAGATGTTATTCTCTGTATTTCTTCCCCTAAACCAATTATTTCTCCTGTGTACCATAATTCTGTTAAGAGAACTATTTACCTGAAAGTTTCCCAGGTTTACCACCTTGGGATCATCCTCTTGTCTTCATTCTCCTCACATCTGGGCACCCTCACCAATCAGTGGCCTCGTCTCTGTTGACTTTCTAGACTCTGTTTGCTTGTCTACACTCACAGAGACATACTAACTCAGCTCTAATCTGCTCTTGCCTAGACTATCTTGGCTTCCAACTAGCCTCACCACTTTCCAGTCTCTCTTCGTTTCAAACCATCTTCCACATAACAGCCAAAGTAAATGCAGTTTTGACTGTATCTCTCCTTGGTTAGGAAAGCTCCAATGATTCCAAATACTTCTAGATTAGAGACTCCTTAATTTGTTACTTCACAATCTGTCTCCATTTGTATTTTCCTGAATGATTTTAGATTAATCCTCTTCATGGACTCTGCATTGCAATCAAATTGGATATTGCTATTCCTGCATATAACATTTCATTCCCTGTCTCTGTGACTTAGCAAAAGTGGAATCCTGTGTCTGGAATGCTCTCATTCAGAGATACATCTTGGAATTTCTCATTCCCTTTAAAACCTAATAGAGGGTTCATGTGGACCATGAGTGCTTTTCTAATTCTCCTTCCTCACCCTACACTGTTTTCTGATCTGACTCCCCTCCAAAAAATTACTTTCTATTAACTTAATTAAATATACCTTATGTCCATCTAGTATAAGGAAAGCTCCCTGAGGGCAAGGGCAAGGATGTTTTGGTTTTATCTTTGTATCCTCAGCACTTAGCAAATGACTCACACATACTAAGTACTTAATAACTGATTACTAAATTATCTTGTACATAATTATTTATAGCTAGAAGCGATCAAGTGTCATGTTTGGATGCTAATATACAATAGATACCTATCGCCAAACTCTTTGGTCTGTTTTTTTTTTTCTTCTTTAAATTGCAACCTAAGACAGATAAACAAGCTTGTAGAGTTTTTGCTCTGGTTAGAAACTCCATGGGAAGGTGAACCCTTTGATTTTAAAGATGGTGTTTAACAACAGTTCTGCTCTCTAAGGAGGAAGAAACTCTGTCACTGACTAAAGATACCATATCATTCCTGGAATAGGTTATGGTTCAGTCTCATGAAATAAGTTATATTTAATCTAATGTGGTTCAGGTTATTTTCCTGCTGAGAAAGAAGTCAGGAGAATATAAAGTACCTTGGAGAAATATTTGGATTGTATTGTGTAACAGAAGTTTTGCAATGGAAGGAACTCTTCTATAATTCTCTTATTCTAGATGAGCATGTTTGGGATGGATCTTGATCAAAATTTCAACTAATCATCATTTAAAATTTCCTCTGTGCCACAATGATTTGAACTTGGGACTGTGGGTCAGGTATCAAAGGAAGAGGGCTACATTAGGAATGAGGGCAATTAGTTGGAAAACCTGTCCCTTTTACTTGATTCTCTGTGTGAACCACTTTCTATTTCAATGGGGCCATTGAGCTAGATTTCTTTAAGGATCCTTTCCAGTTCTAATCCTATCAATCATGAATAAATTTATATAAAGTATTGATTATTTGCCAAATAATGTATATGAAGTACTGATTATTTGCCAAATATTGCATTATACACAGGTGAAAAGATAGTCGTGAAACACTCCCCACACTAAAGGAGAGAACATATATGTGTGTGTGTGTGTGTATATATATATATATATGTATATATATATATATATATAATATCTATCTATCTCTATCTCTCTCTATCTATCTATCTCTATTTCTCTCTATCTCTATCTATCCATCTCTCTCTCTATCTATATATCTATCTCTCTCTATCTATCCATCTCTATCTCTCTCTATCTCTATCTATCTATTTATCCATCTCTATCTCTCTATATATATCTATTTCTATCTATCTATCTATCTATCTATCTATCTATCTATCTATCTATCCATCTCTATCTCTCTCTCTATCTATCTATCTATCTATCTATCTATCTATCCATCTCTATCTCTCTCTATCTATATATCTCTCTCTATCTATCCATCCCTATCTCTATCTATCTATCTATCTATCCATCCATCTCTCTTTATCTATATCTATATCTATCTATCTATCTATCTACCTATCTATATCTATCTATCTATCTATCTATCTATCTATCTATCTATCCATCCATTCATCTCTCTATCTATCCATCTACCTATCTCTATCTATCTATCTGTATATATATATATATATATATGTAAAGAGAGAGAGAGTGAGAGAGAGAGAGAGAGATAGCTCAAATGAGCTAGTTTTGGGGAAGATCAGGAAGAATCATGTACAAGGTGGCATTTGAACTGGGTAGGGATTCTAATATACAAAGATTGACATCACAGGCAGAGGAGACAGAGTGCAAAGATAAGGAAATAAGCAACAAGGGCTACATGTCTAATAAATATTAAGAAGGTCCATTTGACTGGACTTTATTATGTGTGAAGGGAAGCAATGTGTAATAAGTACATAAAGACAAATTGAAGTCAGTCTATGAAGTACTTTAAAGGCTTCAAAGAGTTCATATTTGATGTTTGATGTAACGGGAGTCACTGAAGATTAATGAGTAAGGGCAGGACATGGTCAGTTTTCTGCTTAAAAAATTCTTAAGATTTAGATAAAATGGATTGGAATAATAAGAGACAGGACGAAATTAAACACCACTTAAATAGTCACAGTGCCTTCCACAGCCACTTTCATGTCCTTTGGAACAAAAGGTTCTCATCCCCCTATGCCACTGGGGGGAGTCTTCACATGCTTAGATAGGGTAGACATTACCCTATATTAGTAGGTTCTAGGGGAAAGATCATGGAGATTTCAAAGGAAGGATAAGGGGAAAAGCCAAGAACCAAGGGGGAGATAATTTTGGGTCTGCCTAAACCATATTTTCTCAATGGGTCGAGAATACAAAGTTCTTGCTTTTTTATCAATGTTCCAACCACATATTGAGGACTAGAGTAAGAAATTGTAGTGGGACAGGACTAGAAACAAGGGAATATAAATGCCAGCATTCTGTAAACATTGACCTAGAGATGGAAGGTCCTAGGTTCAAATGTGGCCTCAGACACTATCTAGCTGTGTGTCCTTGGGCAAGTCACTTAACCCCCATTACCCAGACCTTACCACTCTTCTGCCTTGGAACCAATACACAGTATTGATTCTAAGGCAGAAGGTAAGGGTTTAAAAAAATAAATTAAATAAATAAATAAAAATAGGCCATTTATTCCAGCCCCCTCCTTTTACAGATGTGAGAACTAGGGACTTGGGTAGCTAAGTGATTTCTCCAGGTCAAATAAGTATGAATATACAAATGCAAAGTGAATTTGATGACCTTTAATCAAGATCTCAGATATGGTCCTGATTTTTTTTTTAATTCTAACACTAAAAATGCATTTCTTTGAGAGAAGACATATAGGCTCTTTAGGAGTCCTCCTATGAAATCTAAATCCTTGTTGGAGAGGAAACAGGAAAGGCCATTATCATCAAATTAATGATAATAATCATCAATTGATATTAAAAATTATTATTATAGCTAACATTTTAACAAGACTCTTAAGGTTTGCAAAGTATTATATATATATATATATTTTTTTCTAATTTGGTCAAAACAATAACCCTGATAGAAAGGTATTTTACTACTGCCATTTTATAGATAAAGAAATTGAGGCTCAGAGAGATTAAGCCACATGCTAGGATCCCACAACACAATAGAATCTGAGTCAGGATTCAAACCTTCAGATCTTCCTGTCACCAAATCCAGTGCTGTAAACCTAAATGATCTCTTGCATATGTTAATAATTGCTTGGGACTCAAAATATATTTTGACATCAGAAAGAATAAAGATGAGAAGAAGAACAATAGAAAGAAGCTCTTACTATGCACCAGGCACTGTGCTAAGACTTTATTATCTCATTTGATTCTCACAACCACATTGCAAGATAAGTATTATTAGTAACAGTGAAGAAATTACTACTTAATTAATATTAAGAAATAATTAAGAATTATTAAAGCTGAAGAACCTGAGGGAAATAGAAAATGCTCTGAAGAGGATAGACCTTATTTAGAGTACTCAAGAGTGATGGATAATTCGGCAGTCACATCAAGAAATACATGGGGCTGTCTGGACGATAACAATCTAGCTTCCCATTTTGCATTGGACTGACTCAATCAACCAACTTTCATAAAAGGATTCCCTAGGATGAATATTTTTAATTTTTTCAGATTATACGTGGATGTACTTTTTAATAATCATTTTCTGAAATTTTGCAATCCACGTTCTCTCCCTCTCTTCCATCTCTCTCCCCTCCTCAGGAAGATGGGTACTATGGCATAGGTTGTACATATGTTATTGTATAATACATATTTCCATGTTGTATAACAAGACACATATTGCTTACACTAGAGAAAAATTCATAAAAGAAATAAAGGGAATATTTTGATCTTTATTTAGATTCCAACAGTTTCTTCTGTGGTGGTGGAGAGTCTTTATTTTGTCATGAACCCCTTGGATTCTTGCCTTGTTCATAATAGTTAAGTCATTCACAAGTGATCATTGTACACTGTTGTTACTGTGTACAACATTCTCCTGGTTCTGCTCACTCCAGGAAAACTGTTGATCTTTCTCTTGCTTTGGCATGCAAAGTATCTTGACCTTTTCTGTCAGCTCTATTAGGATGTTTATTACCTGGCTTACATTCAAAGGCTCTCCAGTAAGCATTCATCTGGGGAGGTCAAATGGGAGAATAAAGAAAATGCCTTAGCATTTGCAACCTGAAGTGAAGTATTTCAACCATCTAACTTCAAAGATATCATGATTGTAAAAAATATTTCTAACAGCTCCAAGAATGTGAAACTAAGGGGTTGCCCAACAATGAGGAAAAAGGCTAAACAAATTATGGTATATAAATACTATTTAGTCATAAAAATGATAAAAGATAATTTCAGAGAGACCTAGAAAGATCTATGTGATCCAACACAGAATGAAGGGATAAGAACATGGAAACTATTTATGCAATAACAAAAATATTGTAAAAACAGAAACTTGGAAAGATCTGAAATTTCTAATCAATGTAATGTGATGTAATGGTGAGCCAAGAGTCAAAAAGACCAATAATGAAACATGGTGCTCCCTAAAAGGGAGATGATGGGATAAGATGAAGAATGGGACATAAATTTGTAAACAAGAAAATGTGGTAACTTCTTTTATTTGACAAATTGTATTTGATTATTTTTTAAAGATGGGAAGGAGGAGGCACATTCTAATTAATTTTAAAAGTATTTTCATAAGAATAACATCCTAATCAAATTGCATGGAATGGAAATGTGACTTTATTTTTTAAAGTGCAGCAACTACCTCAAAAATATGTTTGTGTTTCCTGTACTAATCTTTAGATCCATAAATCAGCAACTATGCCTTTTCTAAACATATCATCATACCCTGTTTTCATTTTGGTATTCTATACATAGGAGGCACTTTTCAAATGACTGTTGAATTGAGTTCAAGATTCCAGAAGAAAACATGTGTAACTTTATCTTAAGACACTAGTAATAAGAGTTGGAATCGGGAATATGTTATTATAGAATACTGCCAAAGGAACAATCAAGTACCTCATTAAATAAATGAAATTTCAAACAGCCCCAGGAGGCTTCTGAAAATGAAGTTTTATGAATTGACTTGAATAGTAAGAAGAAAATTATCCCCTGAAAAGTATTAAGATAAACTTTGGCAAATCTTCAAAAGGGAGCTGATTCTGTAGGTAAGAAGCCTTAGAAAAGAAAACTCTAGGAATTCATTGAAAGGATATCCAATTGTAATTTCTTTAGTCTGCAGATTATCAGGACAATGACATCCTTCAGACAATTAGGTCTCACACCATATTCAGTTTTAAAGATCATTATCAATACTTTGAAATGAAAGTAAAAATGAACTGGAAGCCTGGACAGAACAGGAATCTGTGTGCAGCCCCTGCCACAAAATGCCTTATCTATAGAATAAGCAGCTTCTTTCACTATCACTGAAGACTCTCAGGTGCTTTCCAAGCTTAACTTATTCTCTAAAAGAAAACAATCTAGTTTTAAGTGGGGACTCTGATACATTCCTACAGATACCTTAATTACTAAATGCTTTAAAAATATTATGGCTATCTGGCATCTACCAGACTATTTGATTAATCTATTAGAGAAATGTATTGTTCATGAATTGGAGTTTGGGAACAAATGAAGGGAAGCTCTTACATTTAAGATAAAAGAATCAAAAAGGGTTATAGAATTCAGAGCTTAAAGATGCCACAGAGTTCATATATTTCAATAGTTTTCAAAAGGTAGGTCAAAGCCCACTAGTGTGACCTTTGAATTTTACTAGGTGTATACTGCAGATATAAAAAGTATAGGGATATTTGTTTACAATAAATGTTACTTTCTTGGCATATGCTATATTGTTAAATATAGAATTCACAGAATAAATACACCTCTCACACAGATGAACTAAACTTAGAATACTTCAGAATGTGAACTTGAAAAAGTTCAAGAAAAACCATAGAAATAGTTTTATTTACTAAGATGATCAGGGAAAAAGGAAAAGGAATGATATGTTCTATAATATTTGTAGCAGCTTTTTTGTGGTGGTATAGAATTAGAAATTGAAGAAATGTCCATCAACTAGATAGACAAGTTGTGGCATATGATTGTGATAGAATACTACTAAGCTACAAGAAATGAACAGATTAACTTTGGAGAAAAACATGGAAAGAGTTGCATGAAATTATAAAGGGTGAAGAGAAGAGAACCAAGAGAACATTGATATATATCAACAAAAAGAATGTTTTAAGAATGACTTCTATATGTCCACTTCCAGAGAATGAATTGATAAATAGAAATAAGTAAGACATAGTTTTATATATATGCATGCATCTTTTTGTCAAGTGATGCCTTCTCTAATGGGGGGAGGACTTAACTGGGTATTTTAATGTAACTAATTAATTAATCTTAAAAAGGATTCTAAATGTGGCACTTCCACTGTACTGATAACTGAAATTTCTAGTGGACTATTATTCCTTAATGCAAAAATAAAATTGTATCATAAGCACAAGAGTATCAGAATCATTGAACAAATGAAATTCTTTCACCTTAAAGATGAGGAAATTAACATCTGCCATGTGATGTGGCTTGCTCAAGGTCACAAAAATGCAAAAGAAACAGGGGAAGGATGCAAAGTCAGTTTTTCCAACCTGAAATTTAATGTTGTTTCCACCACACCAAGTTTCCTCCATGCTCAGTGTCCTTATCTTCTTTGTTCTTCATAGGTAATGGAATGAAGAGAGGAAGAAACAAAGGAAACAAGAAAAGAAAGGAAGAGATGAAGAAGGAGGAAATGATAAAGGGAGAAGGGTGGAAAGAAAGGAGGAAGGATGCAACAAATTTGAAAGATTTGAGATCTCTAGTCCATGTAAAAATTCTAAGACCAGCTAAAATTTCAAAGAACCAGTAATGAAATATAATACCTCCTGGTAGACACTGTATAGATATCAATTTATTGAGTGCCTCTATCTCTTGAAGGCTCCATTGAATTATTTTTCTCAAAATGATTCTGTGGGCTCATATGTTAACCACATTGTACAATAGAAGAAACTGAGGCTGAGAGAGATTAAGTAACTTGGCCATGGACACAACTATGATGTGTTTTGATTTTATTCCAGGACTCTTAATTCCAAACCCAATTCCACTTCACTGAACAACACAATCATTTCTTCAGGTGCTGTGAAAGTGGGGACAGAAGGGAATGGAAAGGGGAATTGCTGAATGCCTAATTGCTTGTGAGTAGCTTCATCTTTTGACCCAAGAAATTGGGCAGTCCTGAGAATTTTGAATTGTGAGGGATCTTGTACTTCAAATCATTCAAGCTAGTCCAGAAAACAGCTGCAAGAGGGAGTGTGGGGAGTAGAGGATAGTCCATAAGAGAGGAAAACAATTGTTAGTCATAGCTATGTTTACCTTGCAATTAATGGTCAACCACACAGAAGGGACCAATGAACTCTAACTCATTCACAATTAAAATTTTATTATAAATAAAGTCAAGAAAAGAATTGATTCCTTCTGTCAGATGCTGAGCTAGAATAGGAGTCATTAAGAACAATGGAAAATTTATTCTAAATTTCCTGATCACGAAACTCAATCGGCAAAGGTTCCAAATAAATGGACTATTTCAAAAGAGTATAACCTTAAAAGGCGAATATGGAAATATACATAATGATGAATTTTAAAAAGGCTTCAATAAAGTAGGTCATTCCATATTTAGAGTGAACATTTGACCTGAATCAATTGAGTTAAAGGGTTAGGGTTGGCCCTAGGCAAAATTGGAAAACTAGGCAAGTTTCTCTGACTTTTTCCTCCCTTTCAAATAAAGTATTCCCTCCCTGCCTCCATTTTTCCACCTCCTTCAGACTCTTGTTGACCTAATATTCTCTCTCCTTTGTCTGCCCATCCAAAGTCTCTTTTGGAGGAAAGGATCTGTTGATAGATTTTATCTGCAAATGTGAGCTTGAGTTAATATAAAACCTCTCACAGGAGTATTTACATATCAGCATTGTCTTTAATTGTGGATAGAAAGGAAACTGGGACAATGATAATGGGAATTAGCTGATGAGTTTCTTAGTTTCCTTGACATTCTGGTTCCTAGGAAAACCTCTCATGGGTGAAAACTAAGGATCCTTTGAAATGGAGAAAAAGAATGGATTATAGAGATATAGAAGGCAATAAAGGAGTAGAGCTAGTGATATAAACAAGGTATTATGGATAGATCATTCCACCATAACATTTATAAGAAATAAGGAAAGATAGAAAACATATAGAGGCAGTATTACATCATTTAAAATCAACTTGGTTTGGAATCAGAAGGTCTCGTAATTCAATCATTCCTTTAACATTTACAAGCTTTGTGACTAAGGGAAGACACTCAAAATCTCTGGACCTTAGTTTCCTTATCTATACAACTGGGATAAGAATAGTTCTAGAAGAAACCTCAAAATATTACTATGAAGCTCAAGTTGGATTAAATAAACCTAAGGATTTATGACAATTCCATTTTTTGGAAAGAAAAAATAAAGCTTAGAAGACTGTATATGATTTTCCATAGTGACTGGAATAAAAAGGGAAGTTGAGAAGAGTGTTTCAAAACAGTCTTATGGTGGGCAAGGCATGAGCAATGAGATATGAGAAGGTGGAGAGAGAAGAAGAGAAAGAGCTGCTGGGATCTGCTTAAATAGCAGAAGAGGCAGGGGGAAAAAAAGAAACAACTCTTCAAATTATTCTCTAGTTGATTTTCCAAGAAACCAAGAAAGGTTTATCTGGGTTCCATTTATAATAAAGTATTCTCATGTTGCATCTAGTGCTCTACCTGGTTTCAACACTGTCAAAAAAGATAGCCCTCCCAGGATAAGGTCATTGCTTCTAATCTCACCACCATGCTGCTAACTCAAGCCTGTGTTGATCCTGCCTCCCCTAGGTTCCTCTCCCTTCTCATTGGAGAGCTAGAGAGTGGAGTACAAAACTCTCCTCAAAACCTTCCTTTATGGAGGGCAGAAACTGGATGCTTAGCTCCTCCATTTTGCTTTGCCTGCTATTAACTCTGTTGAACAAGACACTGCCATGATGGATAACTCCAGTATTGTTCCTACCTCATTTCGTGCCTCATTTTGTGTATCTGCCCACATTAAAGAGGAAACTTCTTGAGGAGGGGGACTTTCTTTTTATTAATAGTATTCCCAAGGAGGCAGCTAGGTGGTTTAGTGGGTTGAGTACCAGACTTACATGGAAGCTGCTTGGTTCAAATCTGGCCTCAGACACCTCCCAGTTGTGTGACCTGGACAAGTCACTTGACCCCCATTGCCTAGCCCTTACCACTCTTCTGCTTTGGAACCAATACACAGTATTGATTCTAAGATGGAAGATGAAGGCTTAAAAAAGTATCCCCCATTTAGTACAGTGCCCGACACATAATAGGCACTTAATGGATATTGGAATGGAGTGGATTAGAGTAGATCATTTTATCTAGAGTCACTCTACAGAGCTAGTGCTCCCAGGATTTCCTCCTATGGAAATATAGTCTAGGATGTGGATCCACAGAGATGTTGCCACTAAGGATAATCTCTATCATTATTGCTATCATTTAATAATTGTTTTGTCCTTTTCCTGTTAGATGAAAGCCCATAGGAGCTAACTAGGGAGTGGGTTATTGATACTCAGGACATCTGAGGAGACATCCATGCAGCATAAATGCCAAGAATGAGGCTAATTAATACAGCGTCCTTCACTTGCCTTGCTATGCCATCTTCAATAAATTCCTTTCACCTAGGTTTTCATGAATCGTATCTGGTTTCACTTGTAAAAATATATGAAATGGGGTCTTGAGTCAGGCTTTAGATGGAGCCATCATAAATCTGGGAAGGAGCAAGGCAACTCGGAGTCATGCGGGGTGCAGGGAGGTACAGTAGGTCTTGCTGCCTATATAAAATGCTTTAAAAGCCTTAAGTGCTATGCAAATGCCGGCTATCCCTAATTAGACACATGAAGGCATTGCATTTTAGTTCTTTCAGAAACTCCTTAAAACTTAAACAATGGAAAAGAGTCTAAACTGACCTTCCCCCCAAATAGTAAAAACAGATCCAAACTACAACCAAACATCTTGTTTGCAATATTATCATGCTTCTATATTCAAGACCTGAACACTTCTTAAAAGAACTTTAAAAAAAGGAATGTAAGCTTAGGGGGTTTTGTTTGTTTGTTTTCTTACTTTGATGTGTTGTCTGAGTCCTATGTACTTAGAGATAACATTTATATACATTGGATTGCACCCTTGGTTTTACTTTGGACTTATAAATTATTCACTAAAAATTCTTTTGCCAGGTTGGTCTTTGAAGGTGGTGTACTGTGAATAAGTAAGTTGAAATTTCATGGTAGAAGGAATGATTTTCTTTTTCATGCATTCAATATAGAAAACTTTAAAGGTGTGGTTTTATCTTTCAGAAAGTTCCTTGACCTCCTGATTTTAGAGGTAGAATTATGGAAGACACAGAGGTTATACTGATTTCTTTACAACACTTTATTGTAGATAGACACATTCTCTCTTTCATCTACCTATCTCGATCTATGTACCACTGAATAGATGGAATATGTACATGTATTATATATGGCATATATAATATAGTATATTTGTATTGCATATTTTATAGGCCAAAATGTCAGATTTGCGCTCTCTTATATAAAGAAAAGGAGATATAGTCCCTAAGTATTCTAGCCTAATGGCCCTATTGGGTACCTTCATTTTTGGGGTATCAACAGGAAGTAATCTATTGCTGCAAGTTTGCATGTGTGAACTCCACTGAGATGAAAAATTAGAACAGTTATCACCGAACATTTCAAGTGGATTCTTTTAAAAATCCTGACCTGCACCTGGGATTGCTTCTGAACCCTTTCAAAGGTTTTCTTTTTTTTTTTTAACCAGGCATCTGCAACAGTACTTGACTTAAAGTCCTATTACTACTATTGCTCCAGGCATTCCAGATAGAATATGCATTATCTGGGCCCCAACATTTGCAATGTTTCTCTTTTACATTTACTTTAAAGAGAAAAAAAAAAACCTCTCTTCAACTTTTAACACGTTCTAATTTGTTACCAAAATTATTTTCTGCACTGGCTGTATCTTACTAGATAAATTTTGAGAAAGAGGAAAATAAAAAAGAGGAAGTCATGCAGTGAGAAAACTTCTGAATTTGGAGGCAGAGCCCCTCTGTTCAAATCTCTGTTGTGCTGCTTGTCATCTAACTATGGAGTTTTGGGTAAGTCACTTATCCTTCCTGGTTCTCAGTTTCTTTAAGTAAAGTGAAGAGGTGGGACTAGATGACCCCTGAGGTGCCTTCCAGCTCTTATTCCATTGTCTATGTTCTTATTATCCTGTCTATGTGATGGGATATTTACTTATTTAGTCATTCATTCATGAATAAATCATTCATTTCTCTCCAAACCTCAGTTTCCTAATCTCTAAAATGAGGGGTTTCTGTTAAATGTCCTATAATTGCCTTTTCACCAGAAATCCTGGGATTCTGGGTCTTATTCATCTTTATTTCTCTACCAACCAAATATTTAGCAAGTAGTTTAGCATAAAACAGACTGCTTAATGTTGTTTAATTGATTAAATATAGACAGAATTGCTAATAGCCTTAATAGAATGAAGACAAAACCTGAAAATGATTTTCATATCATTCTTTTGAGTTTTCTCTCTTAAATAAATAGTTCCATATCCTTCCCTATCTTGCAAAATATACATAACATTATGCTAAGCAGCTTATGGACAAAGTTTTGCAAATACACAATTCATGCCTTAGTCCTGGGCAAACAGACACAGGAAGAAGTGAATTAATGAAATGTTTTAGAATATTGCTGTCAAATATGTGTGTCATTACAGTAACACTAACAAGCTGTGTGATCATAGGGAAATCACTTAATCTCTGAGCCTCAACTGTAAAATTGAAAGTATGAACTAGAGAATAGGGGAAACAAAGGGATGGGGCATTTAAAAAGTTAAGGCAGAAGAGGGAGAGCTGGGGAGAAAGTCAGGAAGATATCTTCCTAAATCCAAATCTGACCTTGGACACTATCTAGCTGTGTGACCCTGGACAAGTCACTTCACCCTGTTTGCCTCAGTTTCCTCATTGGTAAAAAATGAGTTGGAGAATGAAATGGCAAAGCAGTCCAATATCTTTGCCAAGAAAACCCCAAATGGTGTCATGAAGATTCAGATATTGCTGAAAAATGACTGAAAAATAGCAACAAGTTCCTTTGGTGATCTAGATACTCTGCTAAGCACTTTACAAGCATGATCTCATTTGATCCTCATAATAACTCTCTGAGGTTGGTACTGTTATTTTCCCCACTTTTTCAGTTGTGGAGATTTAGGCAGACAGAAGTTGTCACTCGCACGCACAGTCACAAGAGGCTGGATATGGATTCATCCTCCTGACTCTGGGTCTAATTCTATCCACTCTACTAAGTAGCCGCTGAATTAAATGAGTAATATGTGAATTAAACTAAATATAATTCTATACTAAACATATAGGACATAAGCCAAACTAAATGAAACTATATAAATATAGAAACTAAACTAAATATAACTATAAACTAAGTTCTAGAATTCTAAACAACTGGAAGGGAAGTCAGTTTTTGATAACTGTGTCATGCAAATTGTGCTAATTAGTAAAACCTATAATCTTAGGAGAAAAAAATAGCATCCAGGGAGAAGGTAACAGCCAATCAGGTTGAGTGAGTGCATTCCCAGGAGAATGTCCGTGAGCAGAGGACACCAATGAGCAGGTTCAATAAACAAGGAGCTGGCTTCATCTATTTATTACAACAGCTAGAAATACCTGTAGTTAAACTTGTGACCCAGGCGGTAGGGATGTTAAAAAGGCCTCTTTGCCTTGTCCAAAGGAAATGAATATTTCATGGCTAAAGAGAGTTTAGTGGAGAGGTGACGGGTCAGATCTCTAAAAGGCTGAGAGGTGTAAGGATGCTGCTGGGATAAGAAGCTGAGCGGGTGCCAGATATGCTAGACGAAACCAGGGTTCCAAACATTAATTTTAGATGGTAGGTTAGAGACCAAAAGGGTCCTGCAGCTTTTTGTTAATCCATGTAGTGGATTCACAAAATATTACTTCCACAAAGGACCTTAGTAATAACAATTTTTTTTCAGTGTTGAAAAATTCCATTTTCTTTTTTTTCTTCACTTTAAACAGTAATAACAATTTTAAAGATAAATATTTTCATTTTTAAATATAAATAATTTAATGCTTAATATTTTATAGTCAGCTTTCAAAAGGGGGAAAATATACCCATTATATTCTTTTAAGTTTAACCTAGGCTATTAACAGTTGCTCCATTGCTTTCTTAGCTCTAGATAATAAAATTAAAAAACAACAACAAATCAAATTCTAATTTGTAATATTTGAAGATTTCAGAGGTATCAATGTTCCCATTGAAAATGTAATCAGCTCTTGAGAGCAGGCTGGAGCTGCCTCCAGAACACTCCTGGATTTAGATCATGTCTAGTGCTCACCTCAGAGATTAGATGTGATATAGATCAGCATTGGGAATTCCAGAGTGAAACTGGGTATCGAAATAGCAGCCAGGCTTACTTACACATGCTGCAGAGAAATGGATAAAAATAGATGTGTAAATTGTAAACAGAGCTCTGTTGCAAAATGTGGTAGGTTCTGCTCTCATTGACTTCTTCCCTGTCTAAATTAGAAAGTAAGGTTTGATTTCTCCTTGAGGTGTTTGTCTGCTCAAAGAGAGTATGGGCTCTATTGACTCTCTAGGTGATAAGGAGTAGTAGGCAAGTAGAAGAAGTATATGCCTGAGGAAGTCTAATACCATGCTGGCTAGGTGTCATGTTTGTCTTCCAGCCAGAGGAAGTCACTAATCATATTATCTATAAAGGAGAAATAGTCTATGGAATGGAAGCGACAGTGAAATGCTGAGCATCTTTCTTGGCTTTACTTGATTAGATGATGTTGATGATATCAGTCCTGCAGAGAACAATGCAAATGATCACAGAATCACTGAATTTAAGATTTAGATTTAAGAGACCTCATATGCAATATAATTTAATAAATACCCAAACAAATAACACCTTCTACAACATATACAAGCAAGCATCTAGCTTTTGTTGGGAGAATTTTAGAAAGAAGACTTCTCAAAGCAGCTCATTCCATTTATGGATAACTAATTTTTAAAAAATATTTTAATTGTGACATTTTAAAATAGATTTTATTCTCCGGGACAAGGATTGCATATTCGCTTGTTTAGAGTACTGATAAAAGTGCAATATTGTTCACTTCTCCCTCCACACACATTCAATTATTCAGAATACCCAGATTACCATAATAGTTTAAGTGGTACTTTTTAAACTGCTACTGCCTTGGCTACAAATTTGAATCCTTCAATTTTTTTAAACCCTTACCTTCCCTCTTGGAGTCAATACTGTGTATTGGCTCCAAGGCAGAAGAGTGGTGGTAAGGATTAGGCAATGGGGCCAAGTGACTTGCCCAGGGTCAAACAACTGGGAAGTGTCTGAGGCCAGATTTGAACCTAGAAACTCCCATCTCTAAGCCTAGCTCTCAATCCACTGAGCCACCCAGCTGCCCCCTTCTTCAATTTTTGTAAAGCTATGTGGAATGCTTTTTCTTCTGGTACATTTATTCAACATTTTCAGTGGTAGGTCCAGAAGAAGCACCCCCAGATAGGGCTGCTCCACCTAATGAGTACCCACCAGGCTTGCCCCCTAACAATTAATTTTCCTTACATCAAGCCTGAATTTACATCTTTGCACCTTCCAACTGTTGCTAGTTCTTCTGCCCTCTGGAACAAAACACAAAAAAATAGTCTTTTTCTCCAGTGTCCTTCTATATTGTCCTTCAAATGCCTAAAAATAATAAAAATAACAGCAAGCATGTGTATTTCAATTTATTCATTGTTCAATTTCAATTGTTCATTGTTCAATATTCAATATTCAATTGAATATCCAAAAATATTCAATACTCTAAATGAATTATTTCATTCTATCTTGACAACAGTTTTCCCTTATGAAGTCTAAATTTACCTCTGCAGCTTCTACTCATCATTCATAGTTCTACTTCCTGGGGCCAAGCACTACAAGTGTATGTATTCCTTATTCCACAATGGCAGCATTTCAAGGAACTGGAGGTAGCTAAAATCAGTGTCTAAAGGATGGGAGTGGATGAGGAAGGCACCAAGAGACAAAGAAGACAAAGCATTGCAGCACCATAAGGTTTAAAACTGGTACATGTGTCAGAGAGAGGGACAGATAAGAGATAATAGATTGCAGATTGAGATAAATAGCTGGTAGAATATTGATTGATTGATTGATTGATTGATGATTGATAGGAAGGGGGAAGAGAGAGAGATTTAGCATTTTCTATTATCAGGCACTATGCTAAGCAATGGGAATACAAACACAAGTGAAAAAGACAGGTTCCCATGGAGCTTAGTGGGGAAAGATAACATAAAAAGTAGCTGAAAAGGGATGGAATAGATAACCCATGTTAGAGTAAGATCAAAGAATAGTTCTGAGTAATAAGCTGAAATAGGTTTTGAAGCGAGCCTGGCTGACATGGGTATTTTCTCAAATGCAGGTTCAGGTCTGAGCTCACCAATCAGAGAAGATTATAGAGATGACGTCATTGACATCATGAGAAGATTACAGAGTTAAAGTCAAGAAATAGTCTGGGAAAGTCAGAGAGGATAAATGATATCTGTTAGAGGAAGGAATAGGATTCCATATCCAATCAAATGAAAAAAAAAAGTTTCCAAGGAGTAAAGAATCCTGATTCCTATTTTAAATTGAGGCAAAAATGATCAGAAAATTGAGTTGAAGGCTTAGTGGCCATACATGTGATGGTAGATCCCAGCACTGAGGAAGAAATTTGAATGGCGGCACTTTATATGAAAAAGGGATTTACTACAACAATTTACATTTAGACATTAAATTGATTTATTTGCTTCAATATTTAAATCTGGATTCTTTCCAATATGAGTATTCCCTGCAATAGTGTAGATTAAAACTTGCCCAGGCATACACATCCTGTATTATTCTTAACCATGTTCCCCTGTGCATTTTTGTCAGGGGACATGGAAGGAGACTATCCAGGGTACTGAGCTTTTTTCCTTCTTTCATTGCACAGAATACTTAATGTTGCACTGACACAAATGGAACAGGTGTACTGTCCATAAGTATTGGTTCTAAGGCAGAAAAATGGTGAGGGCTAGGAAACTGGGATTCATTGACTTGCTCAGAGTCACATAGCTAGGAATTGTCTGAGGCCAGATTTAAACACAGGATCTCTCATCTCCAAACCCAGCTCTTTCTCCTCCTAGCCACCTAGCAGCCCCTTTATCCATCACTTGAAACATGATTGCCTCACTTCTTATTCCAGTACTTCTTGTGACATCTTCTTTTCCCTCTCTTGTACAATTCTCCATTTTTAATAGATTTCATCCATCTCTTAGCCATCATATACCATTCTGTTTATTATGTTTGGATGACACATATAAAATTCTTCAGAGAATGTTAGTACATGACTTAAACATTAATGGAAGATTGTATTCTTATATCATGTCTATTCTCATGTCAAGTCAACAAACATTTATTAAGGATCTAGCTTGTTAAAGACATCATACTAAGTACTGTGGAAACCTAGAGTCATGACAAGAGCTTTGAAACATTAAAAAGGCATTCAAGATCTATTCCTCCTTACGATCTATCATTGGCCCAGCTCATTACTTACCTATAGCATCAGCCCAAGATAAATGTATTAATTGGCTTGGTTGATATTAATTCAGATGCATGACATAGTCTAAACAATAGGCATTCTTCATTTACTAGTTTCTTTTTTCCTTTGTGGATAGCTGGACATGTTTAAGTGATTATATAATTCATGTAATGGCTTAGTTATGAGTACATGGTGATATTTACAAAATATCTTCCAGCAGGAGCACCCAACAAGCCTCATGAGTTTACAGAGAATGCCTATCTATTGGATCTCTGAGGTAGACATCTGCCATGATAATGGCAAAGTCCTTTGACGAGCACAGGTCCTTGCTTTTCTCATTGCTTTGTTGGGTATATGTTTGGTTTGTTTGAGAAAACAAGAGGAGACACTTAAACCCTGATTTCATATCACTTAGTCTACTTCCAAAGGTTGTCTTTTTACACAAATTTTAGCAATGAATGCATCATAGCATCTCATTCTATTTTTTTTTTCTGGAAAAGACTGTGAGAAAGGGGTCTGATGAAAATACACAGACAAATCCCAAGCTGGTTGAATAATGTTAAGATTAATGGTTTGAGTTAAACACTGAAGGAGAAATCTTGTGAATTCACCAAAGATCTACAATGGTTCTGTATTGTTTAGCCTTTTTTCATCAACAACATATAAAATATATAGATGGAATGGTCATCAAATTTATCCATGACACAAAGTTGGAAGGGATAATGAATGCAATCAATAAAAACTGAAATTTGTATAACACTTTAAAGTTGAGAAAGAATTCTATGTGCTTTTAGCCTGATTTTAAAGATGGGGAAACTGACACTGAGAGAAATCAAATGACTTGCCCATACTCTCATAAAAAGTGTCAGAGGTAGAATTTGAAACCAATTCTTCTTGAATCCAAGTCCAGCACCAAAACTCTAACTTCATGTTGCTTCTCCAGATATAACAAAAAATATTCAAAAGAACTTTGAAAGGTTTGATCACTGGACAAAATTTAATAAAATGAAATTAATAAGACTAAATATCAACCATTAAATCAGTCAAGGTACATTTTAATTGTTTACTTTCTGGCAGGCACTGTGCTAAATACTTAGAAATATAAAATCTTACATTTGGATCAAAATGAACATTAATTTCATTGTATACATTGTGAAAAAATAAACTTAATTTCAATAGCTAAAGATGGAAGAATGAATCAGTAGTTTAAGAAAGTACAATCTCTCCCTTCCCTCTCTGGGAAAAAACAACAACTCTGGGTTAAACATTAAGAGGAACATAGAATCCCAGACTAGAAAAATGCCTGTTTCATTCTACTTTGACCTAGTCATGCAACATCTTTATTACTACATTCAGTCCTGAGCATCATAGTTTAGGAAGGTCAATGATAAGCTGAAAATTGTCCAAAGTTAGGATCCAAAGAAGCTGAAGAACCTCAGGATTATGTGAAATAAAGATTAGTTAATGGAACTGAGGTGTTTAACCTGGTGAAGTGACGACTTCCGGGTGATTTAATTGTCTTCAAATATTTGAAGAATTATCACAAAAAGTTGGATGAATCTTATTCAACATACTTCAAGAGAATAATACTAAATAATGATGTTTCCTAGATGCAAGCATAAGCTTGAGGCATGAAGAGATCTTCCTAAAATTTGTAGCTATCCAAAAGCAGAATGGGATTCAATGGTGGTTGAAGTTTACTGATGGTCATCAAGCAAGGGTGGATTTGGGGTATGTTTAAGAGAAGATACTTACTCAGAGATTAGATGATCTCTACAATTGTTGAAATTATACTCAGTTCTGCAACTCTATGATTAATTATAATTCTGTGAAGAACTTTCAGAGAGGAGTCAAAATATCTCTGGAAAGATACTTGAAAATTAGGAAGTACATTTTGGTTCACTAGGATAAAAGAAAAATAAACAAACCCCAATGACATACTAAATCAGCGTCAAAAAATCAAATGAACTGCCTTTAAAATTATTCAGCTTACATAGGAAGTACCTAAGCAAAGGCACAAATGGCATTTTAAAATGATTTTTGCACCTTATCCTGGATGACTTACAAGATGTCTATTTTAAGATCTATTACAAGATCTATTTTGCAAATCTCCCTTTCTCATCTGAATACTCTTTGGGTCATCTGGGACTTTGATCCTTTCTAATACCTTCAAAACCCTACCCACCTGAATTCAGCATGTTAATTAAGACTTGAGTAGGTACCTAGGAGATGATTTTGACCTATGGTCATTTTAAAAGCTTCTCTAATAATCAAACCAGATGCAACATTTACAAGTGGCTGTGAGAAAAATCATAAAATTTATAACTGAATGGGGTTAGACCACTTAGCATATCCCACTCTCTATTTACTAATCAGGAAAGTGAAGTTTAAAGGGGAAAACTGATCTTTTCCAAAATCACATAAGGATTTTGTTCCCTCTATAAATTTTTCTCTAGAGTTAGTTATATGTATCTTCTCTGACAACATGCTAAACATGGAATTATGTATTGCATGATAATATATGTACTATATAGAGAAGATAGATAGATAGATAGTTCTACCTGCTCTCTTAGAGGGTAGGTGGGAAGGAGGGAGAGAACATGGAATGTAAAATGTCATAAAATGATTAATAAAAATTATATTGACATGTAAAAAATAAAATAAAAGGAAAAACAAAATCACATAGGGAACCAGGATTTGAACCCTACCCCTTTGTGTCAGTATCCAGTGGTTGTTCCAGTAGTCACTTTCAGAAATCCAGGAAAGAAGTGTGACAGGGAAATTTTCTGAAGCATTTACACAAAATTGTAAGTTATGATAGGGTTCCAAAATTGATTTATTGCCAAAGGTCTGAAACAAGGTCCTTTTCAAGGTTGGTACAGCTAAATTAATGCTAATTATTAATTCCTTCAAGTGGTCACATTATTTGAATTTGCATTGAATATTTCTATTGAGTTGGAACCAATTGCCATATTTTACATGATTACAACTTTGAATAGTGAGAATTCAAATACATGCAGACACTTCAGGAGATCCATTTTTTCCACTAATCAGGAACTAGCAGTATATATCTGAACTTCCATTTTCTTGATTTAAGAACCCATAATAACTTTAAGGCTACACAAACATTACATTTCATATTCATATTCTGAGTTTAAAATAGCTATCTTATGCACAGAAAAAAACAGAAAAATTATAGTTTTGGCCAAGTGATATACATCTTTTTCCATTGGAGTAAAGGAACAAAGGTTCTGCCCTTTCTGGAGTCTAGCTGATGATTAATTCACTCTACATTGGTGCTATTTTTTTGATGCCTGCAATCATGTTTTTTGTTGTTGTTTAGTCATTTTTCAGTTACTTCCCCACTCTTTATGACCCCTTTTGAGGTTTTCTTGGCAAAAATGTTGGTTTGCTCTTTCTTTCTGGAATTTAGTGTACAGATGAAGAAACTGATTAAAATAAGGCTAAATGACGTGTCCTGGATCACACAACTTCCTGATTCTAGACCCTTTACTCTATCCACTGTATCACTTCACTGACCTATTTAAAACAAACAAAACAAAATGGTAAAAAAAAAAAAACAAAACTGCAACTACATTTGCTTTTCCTTAAATCAAGGGGTTGCTTGAGAACTCCCTGTCATTAGGGAAGTCACTTAGGGGTCATAGTAACAAAAACTTTAGAAAATACTGGAGGAGGACAGAGAAAAGAATTTTGATATATTCCTTGCATTTGAGAAGGCATAGTTGTAGCACTATCCCAAAAGTAGAGAGCTTTATGCTCAATACTTTTTAGAAATGTTTCTGTTTTACAAAATAACATTTTACTGTATTTACACATCCTAAATTCATCCGAATGCAAAATTGCATGCTGAAAAATCATTTGAATTCTTAATTATAAAGTTATGCATTTTCTATTTTCCTTGCTAAAACATGTACCATATTTTCTATTAAAAGAAAAGTGTAAGTTGTCAACTTTGAAATTTGTCACAGTTGAATAGTGAGACCAAGAAAAATAAATACACACACACAGAGACATACACACCAAGAAAGAGAGGCAAAAAGATTATAAAAAAATATTACCAGCATGTTAAAACAATTAGCAAACGGGATGACTGAAGAGAAAAGGAATATTTAGCAATGAGCAATAAAAATCAAAGGAAATGTTAATGAGGCATTTTATAGGGTAACCTTTGAATGATTTATTAATGAATGCTACAATGAAGAGATGAGGCATGGCCATACTGGATAGAAACCTTGCCTCAGAGGCAAGAAGACTTGGATTTAAGTCCTTCCTCTGTCGAATATTGGTTGTGTGACTCTGGGAAAAGTCATTTAATCTCTCCTCAATATCCTGGGCCACTCTTTATATTTAAACTGCAGAGGAGGTATCTGATCTGGTCAGTAGAGGAAGTTCCTCAAGTAGGAATTCCTCAACTTGTTCCATTTGCCAAGAATCTCCCCCCAAAGTGCTTCAAGTTCATTCTTTGATTTAAAAGGTGAAAGAGCATGAGGAGATTATATACAGAGAGAAAGATAGACAGACAGACAGACAGACAGACAGACAGACAGATAGATAGATAGATAGATAGATAGATAGATAGATAAATAGAGATATATTTATATATATATATATAATCTGCAGCATAGGAGGAAGCATGGCAACTATGGTCATTAAGCTCATTAAAAATATTTATTTCATCATGGAAAGTACTAGGGTATATATGAAAGACATTATTGATCTATTCCATCTGAAGTACAATAGATATTAAATTAAAAAGTAAATATGATGTTTGCTGATAAAGCATTGATATAGCATATAGTTCTATCTCATATATAACTTTGTATAAGGGAAGAAGATTAGAAGCAATTCTATTTTGTTAGATTCAAGACCCATGATTTCATTTTCTACATCAGGAAGGTGGCACAGTGTATAGTACACTTTAACACAGCTCAATATCTTCATCTGTAAAATGGGAATCATAATAACACCTAAGGTACAGGGCTCATAAAATTATAAAATAAGAGAATATTTGTGAAGCACTTTGCAAGTACTGTATAAGTGTCTATTGTTATCCAAAATAATGTCATAATCTATAAAGATTTAAATTCAAAATAGTATTTGAAATTAGAAGTTTGTTGTTATATTATTCACATATGAATGTCAGAGTTATACTAGTTAAAAATCATACAACTATAATTTTCTATAAACACTAAAATTAATGAATAAGAGAAAAAGTTTACAAGAAAATCATCTTCAGAGTTTGTGTGTATGTGTGTGTGTTTGTGGGTGTGTGGTGGGGACCCTCTACCCCAGTTAACTAGAGAAGGCTCAGATATTTCTATTGAAATGATAAATCAAAAGCAAACTAGATATGAATAAGTCCTTGTTCCATTTGAAGGGATTATTAAAACTTTGGATAACTGGATAAAGACAGATGATGGCACACAGGAAATATCATAAGATTGTATGAAGTAGACTAAATTATATCTTCTTAGGCTACATATAAAAATAACAAACTAGTTCTGAGATGATTAGAAGAAGAGAATTCCAATCGAATTTCACGCGCTGATGATTTTCTACTTCTAAGAGGGAATTTCTTTTGGGAAGAGGAGACAGGACCTCTTTCTCCTTTTCTCTCCTAGGTGATCTAGTTACCAGCAACTGCAGATCCGTAGCAGATATGAGAAGAGAGAAATGCTGTATCCCAAAGGCAACCAGATAGGCTCCCAAGAAAAGGGAGACTGTACAGAGATGGAACTCTCCATGATACAACACTCTAAATTTTGGAAACTAAAGACTAGGAGGTATCTGTGTCTGCATTATTGTCCACTGGAATTGCAGAGCAGTACTGAGTGACAGCAATATCTTCAGTGGGAGAGAAGAAACACACCAAAGACACATGTGACATAATGAGGAAAGTCACTTTTAAGAAGTTACCAGGTCTATGTTTCTCAGAGCCCCACAAAGAGCTAAACCAGGGTGCTAGATGAAGGGAGAAAAAGACATCAAACAATCAAAAACTGTCACTTAATACTTCATCATAAGCATTTCCTACATGTTTTCCTGACAACCATTTTTCTACAAGTTCAAGCTCATTTTACCTAAGGTACTTGTAAGTGCAAGGGGTGAATATTTTCCTAATTTGAGGCAATACAAATTATCTTTCCTAATAAAAAAATATACCTGCTTAGTAAATGCTCTAAAAACTTATTTAATTATGCCTGCCACTCAACAAGAAGCACATAGGTGTGGTCTCAGGTGTAATAAATAATAGTAGAAATCCCATAATTTCAGAATTACCCTTTGAATCCACAAGAGCAAATACCAGTCATCTTCTGGGATTCAAGACTCCAATGAAATCAGTAATTGGGGAAGTAATCCAAGAGAGGATGACACAAATCTATGAATGATGTTGGAAAACAGTTATTTTAGAAACACTGTCTTAAAACATATGATCCAACCATCCAGGGAAAACCCTTCTTGATGAAAAATTCTCTTTCCATAATATACAAATGTTTAGGCATACCTTAAGCTCTAGGCTCTTCAATATCCCTTAGTATTGATTCTAGATTTGACATATCTAGGAAGAGTAGCTTTTACAGTTGAATTGTCTAACAAATTAAGTAAGCTTTAAAATCCTCCCCAAATAGCACTCTCAAAACATAATATCAATCAGTTGCTTTATTTCATGTCATGGGTGGATTTATAATAGAATTACAAAAGGAAAGGGTTATTTTTTGAGTGGTACAATTATTGTTTCACAATATACTCAGTTAGAAACAAGAGATAAAATATACAGCAAGAGCATAACAAGGCACAGCAGAGAGGCAGTTAGGGACTAACACACCCCACCAAAAATGTTTGATGGATTCCAAATATCATTGTTATATTATTAATTATGAAACAGAATATAACCATTTAATGAATGAAGATAATTGTACAGTCATAATGCAACTAAAATGCTTTGATATGAGTGAATTTCTTATTAAAATTAACATTTAACTGTTCTGACTCACAGCTTTATTTTAATTTTAAGTAGGGAATTAAACAATTATTTGGATAATTGAAGAAAAATAATCCTCTCCGTTGTCAAAAGTTCAAAGGTTACTTTGAGGTTAGAAGTATTCACCTAAGTTAGAATATTTATAATACAAACTATATAGAAAATTCATCTTCTTTTCATTATATACTTTGTGAACACAACTATAAATGGGAAAAGAAAAAAATTTAATAGGGCCTTAGTCCTTTGAATAAAGGAACTGGATAGTACTTGATTAAATCAATTAAATGCTAAGCTAATCATATATTTGACATAGGTTCTCCTTGAATACATGCACAACAATACACTTTCTTTGGCACATAGCCATGATGCATTTTCATTTGTCTGATAACAAACAGCAAAGAGTTTAAAAATTGGATCCATTCAATCTAGCCCAATTTAAATCAGACCAATCAAATCCAGTCCAAAAAGCACTTATAATATATCTAATATATGACAGGAACTGAGTTAGACACTGGGTCTATAAAGACAAAATGAAAAACAAGCCCTACCTTCAAGGACCTTAAAGTCTCCCAGTATATTCATTTGTGATTTTCTTTTACAGGAAGAGACTCAAAAAGTACATACATCATCATTTGATGAGCAGGAAGAGTGTTGTGTTGATAAGTCACATATCAGGGACCTTTGTGGACTTCATCTCAATGTTTGAGATCATACAATTTTTTTACAATTTTCTTTTTAGAACCATAGAACATGAAAAATATCAATCTATCAATGAAGAACATTTACCATTTGTTATGGAGAACGAGTTGTATAATAAATAAAGTTCTGGACTTGGTGGACCTGGGCTCATATGCTGACAGAGCCAAGAGTTCTGAGACTCAGTTTCTTCATCTGTGAATTGGGGATTGTTATGATGCTCACCTTATATAAATGTTTTGGGACTTACAGAAAATATATAGCATGTAAATCATTTTGAAAAGCTTAATGTATTATATAAATGCTGGTATTATTATTATTAACCAGTAAATCCCATTAAAATCTTTTACAGATAGCAGAGGTCTGGGAGTTTATCTAACTATTGAAAAGCACCAGATCAAAAGTGGTTCAATTTTGTGAATGCAATAATTTTTATTACAAAAATATAAGAATTACATGATAATCTGATGAATAGTGAAAAAGTACATTTTCAAATGATCTCTCTTCCCCCTGCAAAAGGGGTATTTAATTGATAATCAATACATTTGTTTTGCACATGAGTTCTTGCTTAAATTCAGATCTTAATTTATTTTACAGGAAAGAGGAGGAAAGAACAATAATTTCATTCTTTTTACAAAATCATGAAAGTTTGAGAAAAGGCACATGTCTGTTTCTATGTAATTGGAATAAATGATTCCCTTCATCAATCTAATTTGCCTTTTTTAAATAAAAAAGACAGTTACAAATTGGATACTCTAAAGTAAATGAGTCAGAAACATAATAAAAGCTAGAAATATCTTTATATTATCTGACATTAATGAAAAAGTGACTTTAAATGTAATAACATGTCATTTATTTAAATGTTTAGAGGTCATTCCAACCAGTTGCCATGGATTGTGAGTTTTTCCCCAATCCTTCCCCAATATTCCTATGGTGGCATTAATGCAAGACAAAACGAATCCAAGTGATCAAGGCTGTTTTTTTTTTTCTCTTTACCTCTGAAACACTATCTGTAATGAATGTTAGACATGAATTTACTACAATGAATTCTAGATTTGACTAATTCAAAGACACTGGCTCAGCATATATAATATATATAATACATAATATACTGAGATGAAAAATAAGAAATCTAGTCCAGCTATAAATTCAGGAGATTCACTGAGATTCTGAAAGGCAAGATCTCCAGAATGGAGCAATTGGTCTAAAGGATGCTTGTCATGTGCAACAAATCAGGATGCAAGAAGTAAAATGAATATTAAGTAGTTGACTTGGGTTCTTTTCTTTTTTGAATATATTTCCACATAATTTTCTATGGAGTCTTGTAGTGATAAAAAGCTCTCCACAATTCCTCAGTCACACTGTTGAAAATTATTTTGGAAAGACCTGTTTTCTATAATTAGAGTGAGCTACAATTAGGATTCTGTTCTTGTCAGGCTTACTGTAGCCAGTTATCAAAACTATATTGAATTTTTTTTTAAAAAATGTATTATTATAAGTATTAATCTTTTTATCAGCTGCTTCTTTTTAATAGATACTCTTCTCCCCCCAAAAAAGATTGACCACTGAATTTGAATTAGGAAGGTGAGTATAGGCATTCGGGCTTTTCTATTTACTATCATTTTGGCCTTGGATAACTAATTTATCTTTTCTTAACTTCACTTTCCTTTCCTGTAAAATAACGGAATGAGAGAATCTAAAGTCTAATGTCCCTTCCAACTCTAAGTGACATCAATCAAGAAACATTTATTCAGTTTGTACCATAGAGCGGCATCTTGCAAGGTCCTAGTTATACAAATACAGTAAGTAATGCAATCTCTACTCACAAAGAGCATGCAATACTTTTTGATACTTATTTTACTTTGATCTTAGGGCAAAAATCAAATGGGTATTCCTATGCACATTGTAGAACAGAAAGAGCGGATTATACATGAATCTATAGACCTCTAGTATGTTCAGCTCACTATTCTTTTAAATATAGCTAAAGCCTTCCTGCTTATTTGTTCTTTTCTGGCCCTTCTGGTCCTCAAATTAAAAATAAATGCCTCCATGAAATGATTTTTAACTACTCTTAATTCCATTCTCCTAGTTGTCCTCCCATTCACTCCCATTGGAAAAAGTAAAAAAAAAAATAGGATAGCCCTTGTAAAAAAGAGTAAATGAATTAAGCAAAATAAATTCCCATATTGGCCATTTCCAAAATACAGCATGTACATGGAGGCCATCACCTTTCTGCCAGGGGGCGAATAGCATGCTTTATTTTCAGTCTTTTGGAATCATAGTTCATTTTGCCATTGATTATAATTCTTTAATTTTTTTCTTTTCCATAACATTGTTGTTATTGTATTGCTTCTTTACCCGGTTTTGCCGATTTCCCCCTGCATCAGAGCATGTAAATCTTCACTGGTACTTATAAAACTGAAGGAAATTATATTCGAACAGGGGACACAGCAAGGTCGTATGTTGGTAAGTCATAGGAACCCTTAAACGTGGTTTGCCCTAATCTGTCAGGAACTCATTTTTGTCAGAATGCATCTTGTTCCAAACTTCTATGATGAATTGGTGAATCTGGGTTGAAGATAAATTTCCCTTTTCTCTTGGTGGTACGTATAGGAACCTACTTCTTGCAGAGCACTGGGTAGTATCAGGGAAGAAACATTAAAGACAGAACACACAAAGAGGCAGGATTTTTTGTCATACTGAAATTGGAACTATGAAGAGAAATGCATTTCTGCAATATGAACTAAAAGGTTGGCATGAATGAAAGAGAGTTGATTCAGCTTATCTGATGAGACTAAATTCTGAGCCATCTTTAGTTGTATGTTGAATGCAGAAATAGGCACATACCTGAGCATGGTGTGTACATATATGTACATATGATTACATTAGTGTATGTGTATACCTATATACTCACATGTACACATATACATATATGTGAGTTATATGTGTTTACATATATAGGTATGGGTATGTTATTGTCGATACAACTATATAGTATTTAACATCTGAATTAAAAGGGGAAAAAACATGGAACTTGGACAATAATAAAGTAGCAATATTTTATTATAATAAACCCATACTAAAATAATTAACATTTCAAAAGTGGAATTTTTAGATTGGCAATATGTTTTGCATATTCATTTGTCAATTTGAACCACATTCCAGCCAGAGTGGTTATACAGCTAAATATACTTCATTTCCCTTCTTTGCTAAGACATCCTATCTTGATCCTTACCAATCCTTCCTGCCATTTCATTGCTTAACTGTCCTGTGATTCTGTCTCAGATGAATTCTATTTTGCATTATAATTCAATTCCTCCTCCTTTGCTCAAAGAAGTAATTTCAAAGGATTTTATTGGAAGAATGTTACATCTATTAGTTCTATATCCCAAAGCAATCAAAGAACAGGGGAAAGACACATGGGTGCAAATATATTTGTAAAACTTTTTCAATGGCATAGATGAGGGTTCTAATACCTTTCAAGTGGAGAATAGCTGAGCAAATTATGGTGTATAAATGTAATGGAAGACTCAGGCCATAAGAAATGATGAAAGGACTGGCTTTAGAAGAATCTCAGAAGTATGAGCTGATGCAGTGATCAGAACAAGAAGGATCAATTATAAAATCATAACAACCATGTAAAGACAGAAAACTTTGGAAGACTTAAGAACTAATCAGTGCAATAGCCAAACACAACTCCAGAGGACACATGAGGAATCATGTTGTCCACCTCTTAAGACAAAAATGATGGAATCAGGGTATAGATTAATACATGTGATTTTGAACGTGACTAAAATAGTAATTTGTTTTACTAGATTATATATTTTAAGTTTTGGTTTTCTTTTTTTTTCCTTTGAGGGAGCAGAGTTGAGAAGGAAAGAAAACAGATTTTTGTTCAATAAAACATTTAAGTTTTAAAAGGAATATTATACCAATAATATATCATGTCCAACTGTTTAATTTTTCATAAGATCATAAAGCTTTAGAGGCTGAAAGAACCTTAGACATAACTTATTTAAAATTATTCATTTCACAAATAAGGATACTGAACATTAAAAGCAGTAAAGTGATCTTCCCAAAGTTTTAGTGGTACAGTCATACCTCCATCCCATTTTCCTAACTTTAATTACAGTGGGTTTTTTCATTACAGTAAGCTATATTTTGGTTTTGTTTTGTTTTGTTTTTAACTTTAGATATTAGCCAAATTAAGCAAATGCTTTGAAAAACATTAAAATTCCAATCATCTTTTAAGGTGATTTAGTGGTGACATTTACTATAAAAATTAGGAGAAAAGTCTTTCTTCTGGGTGACCTAGGGTGATTCCTTGACTGTTTTGTACCTCTGTTTCATCTATAAAATGAGGGAACTGAATCTTAAAGATACCATCTGACTCTAAATATACAATATTTTGATCAAAATGGCAACTATTTGTTAAGGATGAATCAATCAGTCCACTGATTTTGTTTTCCTTATCAAAATGGAGAAGAAAGGAATTCTGGATTCACAGTATTGTGTGAGAAAAGAACTCACTCTTAGAAGCTTGCCGCTCCGATTTCTATAGTCAAGGCAGAGAGAAATTGATTTAGGGGGCCTTTCCCTTTGAACCTGAGGTCCATTTTCAGCTTCTCATCTGGGACTCGTACTTTACTCTCAATAAATAGGCTTGGTGCTTACATAAGGTCTTTCAGCTGTTGACATTCCTGCTCATATGTATTTGTATGGCATGGTGACAGCTTTACAATTTGATTGAACTGTTTGAATAGGCCATTGGGTTAAGTGGACAACCTGCTTAACACATCAAGTGCAGAGCCTTCTGTGGGGAGAGCCTCCTTCTTAACAAGATTCCAATTCAGCTGGCTGCCAAATTTCTCATTACTTTGGATGTCTGTTGTCCAGTCCTTACTGCAGGGATAGGCTTTTTGGTTTCAAATTGTCATTTTCTAGCAGTCAAAAGAAATGCAAAATTTACTAGTATTTGAGGGAGTGGCCAACAGTAAAATAGACATTTGGGTACACATGCAACATATAGAATCATGGGAGTTTTGAGATTTGTGAAAAGGAAAATTTATGGGGGACTTGTCCAGGAAAATGTTTTGATAAAATCCAAATCATCATTATCAAAATATAAACATGCATACCAAACTTCCTGCTATTCACATGGAATTCTGAAGATAAAAATACAGAGCTATTATGGCAAATTGGAAAAAGTCAGGGATTATAAATTCTAATCTTAATTGTGCTGTACAGCTTGGTTGGTTGGTTGGTCTAATCTCTGCTTTGCACCTTTGAACTGAAAGGGTCCTTAGAGATCACATAGACTGGGGAGTTCTTAACTTATTTTTTTTTTGTTCTGGACCCCTTTGCAGTATATTAAAACCAATCTATGAACTTTTTCTACAAACAATATTTTAAATACATAGCATGAATTACAAAAGATTACATAGGAAACTAATTATATTGAAATAAAGATATCCATTTTTCCATGAAAGATCACAGCCCCCTAAAATCTATCTATGGGTTCTAAATTAAGAACCCCTTAAAGGGACCACCCCCTTCTTCTTTCTGATGAGACTCAGTCTATTAAAGTGATTGCTCCTGGTTACACAGTCTGTGAGGTCAGAAGCTTATACTTCCCCAATATCCCTCCAGGCTCTGAACTTCTATGACAGAACCTAAGTTAGAAGGAGCCTTAAAGATTGTTTAATCCAATGCATTATGGAACAGGCATCCAATATCCATTATCTCTGACAAGTAGTCTTCTAGCCTCTACTTATCAAAAGTGGTCATCTAGCCTCTATTTGGCACAGTGCCTGATAGCTACTGGGTACTTAATAAATCTTTATTGACTGAATGACTAATGATGGTGGGAGATGGGGGGGGTGATGGTAGTAGCTGTCATGTGTGTCCATCTTCAAGCAGATATTTAGATGATTTAAGTTATGGCAATGATTTTCCTTTTTACTGTCCCCAAACTTCACTTTGATGTCTATCATATCCTCCCAGAGAGTCTTGGAAAGCTAGAAAGTAAAATTTTTCCTTCCATGTGCTAACCTTCAAATACCCTAATGCCATGTAATTAATAATGTAGCAAGGTAAATATTCTTGGCTCTTTCAAGTAAACTTAATTTGATACAGTTCAACATTTCTATAACCTTTTAATTGCCCTTCTCTGGATTTAGATACTAGGATTCTGTTGAGCCACCATAAATTCTTGCCAACTTTTGATGTCAAATTCATATTAAGCTTGTAATCAGCTAAAAGTCCTTTTTATTTTTACCTGAACTATTGTGTAGTAGTGTCTCCTAATTCCTTTCCTTTTGCTGTTGACTTTTTAAACATAAATGTGGAACTTCATTCATTCAAAAAAACATTATATGCATACTGTGTGCAGAGAAACACGTTGGTGACAAGGGGAAATCCAGTGTTTACAGAAGATATGGATCCCACCTTTGTGGAGCTTTGACTGTACACGGTACATTAAGAAGTTGCAAAATAAGGTGGTAAGTGAAAAATGCTACATGATTCTAATATAATATCATTTGGTGACATAATGGAAAAATTGCTTATCATGTGGGAGAATTAGAGGACTTAGACTCAAAGATTGGTCTGATAAAGAGGGAAAACTCAGATGGAGGTTGGAGTAGATGGCAAGTCAGCAATGCATTCTGTAACTTAACTCTGATAATGAACAAGCTAATCAATTTCCTCATGTGTATAAAGAGAATAAAAATGCATGCAAGATATAGCTCACAAAATTGTTAAAATGAAATGCTTTAAAAACCTTGGATTGCTATAGGGTTGTGAATGTCATTGTAAAAATTATTATTACTGACATATTTTTTTAACGTGATCTTCTACAGATGTTAATAATGGTAGCTTTCATTCCTTTAGTCCTTAAAGATTTACAAAATACTTTAAACTTTTTTTTATATTATTTAATTCTCACAACAACCCTGTTACATTAGGGCTATTATTATCCCCATTGTATAGATGAGGCAATTGAGAGAAAAAGAAGTCAAGTAATTTCTCCAGGGTCAAATATCTTGTAACTGCCCAAGACTTCAATTTTACTAGTTTTCCAATGAGAGAGGAAAGTGGATTAGATAACCTTTCTAGTCCCTTCAATTGCTAAATCTATGCCCCTAATCTTATCTATATTGTGTTTACAGCCAAACCAAACTAAACCATCAGTGATATAAAACATAGTAAGATTTTCTGATAATGTTGATTCTCTGTCATTTGTATAGTTGTGAAAACTACATGCACTATTTTAAATGAAAAAAAAAATACTCTGAAGCAACAAAGTCTGTTAGGGCTAGGAAGAAGGTAGTTTGTTAGCATCTGCTAAAAACAGGCCAATGACTTCAGATTAAATAAAGAACTTCATATATTACAACTCAGTTTCAGATTTTGAGAAAGTTGAATCTCATGTTTCTTTTAAACCAATTGTTATATTTTTTCAATCAAAAACATCAAGTTTTCCTAATATTCAGTTTTTAAAAATCCATTTTGAAGTTCCATTTGATCTTAATGAAGGTGCACCTACTTCATTCAATTAATAAAAATGTACTTGATAGGCTTCACAGCTTCCCTTTCAATTTCTAAAAGCATGTTGTTTTTTCTTGATGTTCAATTTTCATGTAGTTCACAAAGAAGAAAAACAAGGCTCAGAGCACCAAAATGTGTTCCTCTGAACACCATCAGACAAAGAAGGCTAGGCTCACCTTTGGAAATGTTTCTAACTCAAAACAGTCTGTTTATGGAGAACTCTTTTACTTTGATTTTTCTTTTTTTAAACATTATTTTATTTGGTCATTTCCAAACATTATTCATTGGAAACAAAGATCATTTTCTTTTCCTTCTTCCACCCCACCTCTTCCATAGCCGACGCACGATTCCACTGGGTACCACATGTGTTCTTGATTTGAACCCATTTCCATGTTGTTGGTATTTGCACTAGAGTGTTCATTTAGAGTCTCTCCTCAGTCCTTTCTTATCAGCCCCTGTAGTCAAGCTGTTGCATTTATTCAGTGTTTTTACTCCCACAGTTTGTCCTCTGCTTGTGGACAGTGCTTTTATAGATCCCTGCAGATTGTTCAGGGACATTGCATTGACCATAATGGAGAAGTCCATTACCTTCAATTGTACCACAGTGTGTCAGTCTCTGTGTACAATGTTTTCCTGGTTCTGCTCCTTTTGCTCTGCATCACTTCCTAGAGATTGTTCCAGTCTCCATGGAATTCCTCCACTTTATTATTGAATTGAGCACAATAGTATTCCATCACCAACATATACCACAATTTGTTCAGCCATTCCCCAATTGAAGGGCATCCCCTTATTTTCCAATTTTTGTCCACCACAAAGAGCACAGATATTCTTGTATGAGTCTTTTTTGCTTATTGTCTCTTTGGGATACAAACCCAGCAGTGCTATGGCTGGATCAAAGGGCAGACAGTCTTTTATCGCCCTTTGGGCATAGTTCCAAATTGCCCTCCAGAATGGTTGGATCAATTCACAACTCCACCAGCAATGAATTAGTGTCCCTACTTTGCCACATCCCCTCCAGCATTCATTACGTTCCATAGCTGTCATGTGAGCCAATCTGCTAGGTGTGAGGTGATACCTCAGAGTTGTTTTGATTTGCATCTCTCTGATCATAAGAGATGTAGAACAGTTTTTCATGCTCTTATTAATAGTTTTGATTTCTTTGGCTGAGAACTGCCTGTTCATGTCTCTTGCCCATTTATAAATTGGACAATGGCTTGATTTTTTGTACAATTGATGTAGCTGTTTGTAAATTTGAGTAATTAAACCTTTGTCAGAGGTTTTTATGAAGATTGTTTCCCAATTTGTTGCTTTCCTTCTGATTTTAGTTATATTGGTTTTGTTTGTACAAAAGCTTTTTAATTTGATGTATTCCAAATTATTTATTTTGCATTTTGTGGCCCTTTCTAAGTCTTGCTTGGTTTTAAAATCTTTCCCTTCCCAAAGGTCTGACATTTATACTATTCTGTGTTCGCCTAATTTTCTTATAGTTTCCTTCTTTATGTTCAAATCATTCACCCATTCTGAGTTCATCTTGGTGTAGGGTGTGAGGTGTTGATCTAAACCTAATCTATCCTACACTGTCCTCCAATTTTTTCAGCAGTTTTTATTAAATAGTGGATTTTTGTCCCAAAAGCTGGGATCTTTGGGTTTGTCATATATTGTCTTCCTGACCCGAATATATTCCATTGATCCTCCTTTCTGTCTCTTAGCTAATACCATATTGTTTTGATGACCACTGCTTTATAATATAGTCTGGGATCTGGGACTGCAAGGCCCCCTTCCTTTGTATTTTTTTTCATTATTTCCCTGGATATTCTTGATCCTTTGTTATTCCAAATGAACTTTGTTATTTTTTTTATTCTAAATCAGTAAAAAAAATTTGGAAGTTCAATGGGTATGGCACTAAATAGATAAATGAATTTGGGTAGGATGGTCATTTTATTATATTGACTCATCCTACCCATGAGCAGTTAATATTTTTCCAATTGTTCAGGTCTAGTTTTAGTTGTGTGGAGAGTGTTTTGTAGTTGGGTTCATTTAGTTCCTGTGTTTGTCTCGGGAGATAGATTCCTAAGTATTTTATTTTGTCTAAGGTGATTTTGAATGGGATTTCTCTTTCTAGTTCTTGCTGTTGAGCTGTGTTGGAAATATATAAAAATTCTGATGACTTATGTGAGTTTATTTTGTATCCTGCAACTTTGCTAAAGTTGTTGATTATTTCAATTAGCTTTTTGGTTGAATCTCTAGGGTTCTTTAAGTAGACCATCATGTCATCCACAAAGAGTGATAACTTGGTCTCCTCCTTGCCTATTTTAATACCTTCAATTTCTTTTTCTTCTCTAACTGCTACTGCTAGTGTTTCTAGTACAATGTTAAATAATAGAGGTGATAATGGGCATCCTTGTTTCACTCCTGATTTTATTGGGAATACATCTAGTTTATCCCCATTGCAGATGATATTAGTTGATGATTTTAGATATATACTGTTTATTATTTTTAGGAATGACCCTTTTATTCCTATGTTTTCTAGTGTTTTTAATAGGAATGCGTGCTGTGTTTTATAAAAGGCTTTTTCTGTGTCTATTGAAATAATCATTTGATTTTTGTTGGTTTGCTTGTTGATGTGGTCAATTATGTGGATGGTTTTCCTAATATTGAACCAGCCCTGCATCCCTGGTATAAATCCTACTTGATCATAATTTCACTGAGAGTAAGGTTTAAGTAATACCACTTCATGCTCTCTTCCTCTCCTCATATGAGAGTTCTTCCCCTCCCCTTCCCATGTGTATCTTTGTATGGGAAAGATTATTCTATTAAGTTCCCCCCCATTTCATGAAGTAAATCTTAGTATCATCGACGATTCCCCCCCCTCCCTTTTTCTTTCTTTGTTCCCCCTTTCACCAAATCTTCTTGATGCCCCAATCTTTCTCTATGCATGATTCTTCTAACTACTCTTATGATTCATACAATTTTTGAGAGTTACACAATACATTTTCCCCACATATTAATATATATAATTTGATGAAAATGTAGTCCTTATAGAAGAGAGTTTGACTTAAATAAAAAGATAAGATTTATCTCCTTTTCCCTTTCTTTCATATTACCTTTTCATGTTTCTCTTGCTTTCTGTGATTGGATATCAAATTTTCCACTGAGTTCTGCTCTTTTCTTAGCAAATGCTTGGAAATCTTCTATTTTGTTGAATGCTCATACTTTCCCCTGGAAGTATATAGTCAGTTTTGATGGGTAGTTGATTTTTGGTTGGAGACGCAGCTCTCTTGCCTTTCTAAATATTGCGTTCCATGCTTTGAGGTCTCTTAGCATGTTAGCCACTAAATCATGTGTGATCCTTATAGGAGCCCCTCGATATCTGAAGCTCCTCTTCTTGGCTTCTTGTAGGATTTTCTCCTTTGCTTGGAAGCTCTTAAATTTGGCTATTACATTCCTGGGGGTTTTCTTTTGGGGATTTAGTATAGAGGGTGTTCTATGAACCCTTTCTATTTCTATTTTGCCCCCTTGCTCCAGAACATGTGGGCAATTTTCTTCTATAATCTCCTGTAGTATAGCATTTAGGTTTTTGTTTATCTCTGGTTTTTCAGGCAGATCAATAATTCTCAAGTTGTCTCTTCTTCCTCTGTTTTCCAAGTCTGTTACCTTGTCAGTGAGATATTTTATGTTTTCTTCTAATTCATTAATTTTTTTGGCTTTGCTTTATTAATTCTTGCTGTTTTGCAAGCTCACTGTCTTCCAGTTGCTTAATTCTTGTCTTTAGGGACTGGATTTGTTTTTCAGCTTGTTCTACCTTTTTGTTAGAGACTTCTAGCTCTTTCTCCATTTGTGAAATCTTGTCTATCAGACTGCTGATCTCTTTCCCCATTTTTCTTTCCAGAAGGTTTCCATCTTTTGGATAAGCCCCAATTTGAGTTCTTCCAGAGCTTGTGGATAATTTCCATTTTGGGAGGCCTGTTTTGATTTTGTTTGGATTTCATCTTCTTTCTCTTCTTTTCCTTGGGTACTCCTGCCATAAAAGTTTTCAATAGTCACTTTTTCCCTTTTTCTTGGAGGCTTAATTTTGGTCCATGTGAGCCTTTCCTTTGGTGGTTTTATTCCCCTTTCCTTTTTGTTCTTGGGTCTGAGTGATATGGGCAGGTTTTCTGTGAATTTAGGTTGCCTAGGACTAGTTCTTCCCAACCTTTGAAGTTTCTTAGAGTGCCGGCCCCTGTGCTCAGTGCAACCCCCCCCCCCCGTGTTCAGCACACCCTCCTCCATGCTCTGTTATCTCTTCTCGCTGGTGTGCAGGAATCTCCTATAAAACCACTCTGAGGGGTGGAACTCTGGTATTCACTGTCAGTTTCCAGGGACCCTGGTCTGCCCCCCCTTCACTACAGGGAGGGGCAACGCTTTGGCCTTAGGCAGTTTTTACAGACTCTCAATATCCTCACTGTTCCCAGTTTGCAGGGGACCTGCTATTTGTGAGCTCTCCCATTCCCAGGGTTCTCCCGTGAAACCGCCCTGAGAGGTCATTTACTAGCAGACTTTAGATCCAAAGGACCCTAGTGTGCCCCCCAGATAGAGATGTTCCTCATTCAGTCACTGTCCCAGTGAGCGCTCTGATACCCTACTCTGGTTTGGTGGGGGAGGTGGGGGGGAAGGGCGGCTCACTTCATGTTTTTGTGCAAGCTTTTCCTCCTTCTTATAGTGTGGAAATGTTCAAGCCCCACGCACTTTCATTTCTGTGGGGTACTAGAGAGTCCCTCCATTCTTCCAAAGGTGATTTTTATGCTCTTTTGAGGTAGTCTATTTTGCTCGGTGCTGGGAAAGGAAGCAATTCAAGTCTAGATTGCAGCCATGTTTACCCAGAAGTCTCTACTTTGATTTTTCATGGAATAATTTTCATTACTAAGTTTTACATTTTTTAATGATTTTAAAAATTCTTCTAAATGTAAAAGTGGTATATTTATGGGTATGTGATTTGGAATTCAGGCTTTAAAAATCACTCTATAGAAACAATGAATAATAATTCAGCACTGGGAGGAATGGGAGAAGAAGTAAGAGAAAGAAAATGAATCATGTAAACACAGAAAAATATTTTTCAAAAATAAAAGAAATTAACAAAATGTAAAAGTGGCAGATTCAACATCCATATTGTTTTAGTCCAGCTTATAGAAAGATGGCTTTCTAATTTTCTCTGGACATGAAAAAAATAGCTATATATATGAGGATCTCTTTCATGAGGCAATTAGTGGATACTTTCAATTTTTATTTTACCCTCTGGTTCTAAAATATCATGGCAGTTTCCCTTGATATTTTCTTCAAAGATTATGTCAGCTATTTTTTTTATCATAGCTTTCAAATAGTCCAATAATTCTTAGATATCTCTCATGGATTTATTTTTTAGATCAGTTCTTTGCATTGAGATATTTCACATTTTCTTCTACTTTTTCATTCTTTTGACATTGTTTGACTGTTTCTTGATGTTTTATGGAGTCATTAGATTCTGCTTGCCCACATTTAATTTTTTAGGTATGATTTTCTTGAGTGATTTAATTTTTTAGGCATAATTTTCTTTTGTACCTCCTTTTCTATTTAGCACATTCTACTTTATAAAGAGTTCTTTTCCCCAGTGAATTTGTGTACCTCTTTATGCAATGGGCCAATTTTGCCTTACAAGAAGTTTTTTTTTTTTCAGTGAATTTTTGTATATATTTTTCCATTTGGCCAATTCTGCTTTTTGTGGAATTCTTTTCTTCAGTGGAATTTTGTACCACTTTTACCAGTTGTCCTATTCTGTTTCTTCATTATTTTGTGCCTTCTTTGCCAAGTTCACTCTTTTTTCATGAATTTCCTATATTAAACTCATTTATTTTCCCAATTTTTCTTTAGATATAGCAGTACTGACTTTATCTTCTGTATTTATATTTTGGCCTTCCCTGTCACCAAAATAATTTTCTATGTTGAATTTATTTATTTGTTGCTCACTCATCTTCTTTTAACTTAAAAAAGGCTCTTAAAGTTGGCTCTATTCTTAGAGTAAAGGGAGCACTGTTCCAAGCTTCATGTTCTTTATGCAGTTACCTTCAGAGTTTTCTCTGGGGATCTATAAATTTTCAGTTTTTCCAATGTGGTGCTCTTTTCTGCTGTGGAACTCTGCCTAGAGTCCCCTGTTCCCCTAAAGCTGCTAGCAAAAATTCCCCTCTTCACACTGAGATCAGAACTTTGTTTAGCGACTTTGTCAAAGATGGGGGCAAATTCAGATCTTTTTATCCCTGAGGATGACTTTCTAACCATTACCTAATGGTGTCTTTCTCAAATAATATCAGATCAGATCACAACATAGCAATTTTCAAAGTGATATAATAATGTGTTTTAATATTTTTTTCTTAAAATTGGGGTCTGTTCTTTGTTGTGGGTAGGAGATGTTAGGGAGAAGAGAAACTGCCCCAAGCTTTTTCACACTGCTCTTTTCAGAGCTCTTTCTAGGGCTGTTTAAACGTTTTGAGTATTTCCAAAATGGTGTAATATGAGGAGAGGTATGAACACTCTTCTTGTCTAGGGCAGGCTCTGGTTCTTACCCATGTAGGGCACCTGATTCCTTGGGACAGAAATCAATATTGTTCCTTTGAGTTTCTCTTCCACTAAGAGGGAAAGAGAGACTGTTCCTATGATATGTAAGAGATCCATTTCCATGGGATCAAAAGTTATCCTTGCATCCTTGAAAGCACTACTCTCCATCTCTGCCCTGGAACTGTGAGCAAGAAGTAGATATAGGTAGGTAATGGAGTTGCCAAATGGCACCCTGTCCTATGCCAGGTACTAACCTCTTTCTGTCTAGTTGTCAAAATCCTTTTCTGTCCCTGCCTTGAGATTCCCCAAAGTTGCTGCTGGATTTGCTGCTTCCAAGGAACACTTCTGCCATTTCTCCTGGGAGCACTTGTAGTCAGATCTCATTCTAGTGTCACAGACCTATTTTTCTTTCCCCCTAATTTGTATTACACTGAGAAAAAAATATCATCCCAAACTTTGCTTGGTACTCCTGCTCCACTCAAAAATTCAATTCAGGGCATTTGAAAGGTGTGTGGAGAGGAATTCTGGGAAAATTCAGCTGCTTCCTCTATTATTTTATCATCTCAGCTCCACCTCCAGAAGTTCTAGGCAAAACAGTAGTTTTGAAAAAGTCCTTTCACAAAATTTTATAACAGCATTATTTAAAGTAACAAAAAGCAGGAAGAAAAATATATGTCCAATGATTAGAAAATGACTGAAAACACATGGTATACCAATGTGGTGAAATATTCTCATACTGTAAGGAAATAAGTATAAAGAATTTAGGCAAATATGGAAATATCCATGTCAATGGATGTAGGATGCAAAAATACATGGATGCAACCATACAGGTGAAAAACAACAGCAAAATTATGTAAAACTAAAATCAGAGAAAATGGATCCTTTTCATACCAGATTGTACTGGTATTCAGGCAACTCTTCTATAGAACAACTGGAAAACTATGAAAATGAGTATATCTGTTTTATCACTCTCAATTATTCTACCAGATATTTATCTCAACTTTCTCATCCCCAGTCTTCCTAGGAATATAATGTTTGGGTGTTTGTTTAAATGAATCACACATATGATAATTTCCTATTTATTCTCTATGTTAGCCTGACATATCTAACAAAACATAAGCTTCTATGTATTTCAAGATCTATGCTGTTGTCTCTGAATTCTCCTTCTACTCATAAAGAACAATCTCTTTTAGCCTTTATCTAAGTTCCCCACAGATTGATCAGTTCAAAAGAAACCTATGCCCTAGTAGCCACATTTTAGTGCTGAGGCTCTCTAAAATTACCAGTATCAGTCCCTTGGCAACAAACACATAGCCCATTGTTAAGTTCAGATGTAACTTGGTAAGACATTTAGAGTTTGTATTTCAACTACAGAAACTTGAATAGTGCAGGGAATATATCAATGGCCATTTCAAAATATATGGAGAAAATTAAGTTAAATATCAATTTCATTATATCTACATATATGTTAATATAATATTTGGAAATAAAAAGCAAGAATTTCGTATACAAACTTTGCATCTTTTAGTGTCATGTAGATGTAGATTGAAATTTCATTGAAAAAGAGAAAATGACCCTGATGATGTGTTCATTTAATCATGTCCAGGATTTACAATTGATCTAAGTTGCCATACCCATGACATTTGTGCACTGATCCATGTTTCTCATTAATCACCATGTTGACAATCCCCATAGACTAATTTAGGTTTCTATTTTATTTTTTTGTTTATTACATCATGCTACAAGTGACCAGATTTTAGTATCTGTTAAAAATTAGTTATGCAATCAATAAGCTTTACCTTGAGTTTACTCTTAGAAAGGAGAGTGATGATTGACTGATCAATTGCTTATCATTAATAGTACTTATTGCTTATCTTCAATTATAATAGTATAATTGCTTATCTTAATCAATAATAATTTGATGAAAATTCATAACTGTACAATTTGGTTTGCCTTTTTAGTGTTTAGCAGTTGATAAACCCTTTTATTTTATTGTTTAACAGGATATAGCCAATGAAGTCATTAAATGAAGTTAAGAATTAAATTTAAAAAAATCAAAGCATTATTATAAACCATTTTGTGACACTGACATTTAAATTGAGGATGGAATAATTTATTTTTAAAATAAGGTAAAATATGTAATAACTTCCTATTTTAAAAGTTTAATTTTCAATGACATATCTCCCTGATATGCTAAGAAAATAAATTTTTTATTAGAAATTTTCCAGATTTTCCCTGACCTGACAAAGGACTTCTTTTTATTTTACAAGCTATTAGATAACATAAAATAAGACTTCTATACTGCAAGATTAGACAAAATGTTTTTCAAAATTAATTATAGTTATTATCATCAAATATCACATTTGATGAGTTCCATAGTAAACTCTCCAAAACTACTAAGAGCCTTGTTTCAGTCTTTTATTATAACTCATCATAGATTATTTTTTATCTGTCTATAGGTTTCGAAGACTGGATAATGTTTTTAAAGCAAACAAAATCAAAATGAGAGAAATGTGTGCAATTTTTACAAAACAAAAATGTCTGAATGAAAATAAGATGTAACTGTATATATGGAGGCATAATTCTGTCCCAAACTATAACTACCTGCAGGCACTGCTCTATATGAGTTGTCTTCCGAAGTAGACCATTGAAAGTCAGTGTAAATCAGGTCAGTTCCCAAAGCAGCCTGGAATTAACCTGAAGGAACCTTGCAGGCAGCAGAATATTTCAGGAGAGAAGCATAGGATGGCATAGTACAAGTGTGTGTATATTCACATATATCCCACACAAATAGGAGGAGAAAAACTTTCCTTTACCCCTCTACCAGTGATTCTCTGAATCAGTGGGTCCCAGGAGGGACTGAGAAAAGAATTTTCTTCAGGCTGAATATTAGTCTGTAGAAAAAGTCCCTTTGGGGAATTTTAGGGGAGTTAGGAAATGTTGTTGTAGAATAGCTGTAGCAATGCACTCCATAGATCCATTTTCACAATCCTCAGTATGTCCTCAACTTAGTCTGTTCATAGTGCACAGGATATATACCAAAATAATTGAGGGGTAATATTGCAGAGCATTCAAAAGTGAGGTACAAATGTAGAAATAAAGAGAGTTTCCAAATGAAAGGTTTCAGGCTTTATTCTCCATATAAGTAGAATGTGTATATATTTAAAGAATATTAGTAAGCACACTCCAAATATTTTCTCTTTGAATTTTTGTATAGATTATCAGTCTTTTTGATAGTAGTTAGAGGAGATAAAAGTTTAGGTTAGACAACTTTGAACCCCATTTACTTCTATTATTGTGATATTCTTTTCCTGAGAAAACAGAATTATTCATCCTACCAATACTAGAGACAGATTAAAAGTAAAATGAATATTATTCTGCAAAAGTGCTGAATCTTTATTGAGTATAATAGAAACTTGCAACAAAGATTTCATTAAATTCAAAGAACATGCTATGGAATTTTTTCTAATGAAACTTGTCATGTTATGGAGAAAACAATCCCCACATAGACTGAGAATGCAAAATATAACAGATAAGTGCATTAGAGAAATACAATGCAGTGTTCCATATAAGAACATTAGAGAAAAGCCAAAATTAAAACAAAATTTTAAAAGGAAGTGTTATGTCAAGGACAAGAAGAAATGGTTGATCAGTTCACCTCTCGTGGAAGAAGAGGGAATGTAGTTGAGTTTTAAACATTGGGTGAGTAAGACTTCCAGAAATATAACTGAATGAGGTTTTGTCTAAACTCAGTTCTTCTTAATTAACATAAAACAAAAAAATTTTCAAAGAAAATAAATAATAAAACATATAAATCCTGAGGAAAAAATCAGACTAAGAAAAACTTCAGAGGAAATATGTATGTATGTGTGTGTGTGTATACATATATATAAACAACCAAAGAGAATCCCTCAATAATATTAATAAATATTATGGAATAAAAATAAAAGGAAGCAAGGAAAATAGATAAAAAGATAGCAATTATATTACAACAAAAGCCTTAAAAATTATAACATAAGAGTCACAAAATTTCAAAACCAATATAAAAGTCTACTTATAGGATGAAAAGAAAAAATAAGGCTGTAAACTTAGACATAATTGAGAATGCATTAGGAAAATTCAAATAATCAAAAATGTTTAGGACAAATAGGAGCATTCCCTTCAAAGCAAGATAGTCTTAAAATATATTTACATATTTGAAACTCTAAAATTCAGAGATGGAAGAAAAATTATTCTAGCAAAATTAAAAGACAAAGAACAGGGAAAATGCTTAAGGTCTCTACAAAGGTGAAGCAATTATCATTGAAGAGAGAATATCACAATGCTCTAAAATTTTTTCTGTCTCTGAAAAGTTTATAATTAAATAAATAAACTGAATAGTATATATTAGGTAATCAAACAAGCAAGTTTCTTTTCAGTATTTAAAATGAAAGACAAAGGTATAATACCACAGGAATCTTTGGACATCAAAAAAAAAGGACTCCAGATCTCTAACCACATAAATATATAATAGTTAAGATCCAATACTTAGCATTAAACAAAAAAGTTTTCAAACACCCATCAGGAAATCTTTTTCAAACCAAAGGAAAAAGTCTAAATCATGAAAAACTTCTGCCTCGCTGATGAAAAATGAAATCCTAGGATATAATATTCTAAAAGTGAAAAGGAATATGTTCACAGCCCCACATGAATATGTTTACGCAAACACATACACACACACATCACACATTTGATTAGCCAAGGTCCAAAGCTCTGTTTAGCTAAATAAATGCTTTTCTATTACATTAGATTTCAACCATATGAAATGGATCATATCTGTGGGACATCTTAGACAAATTTATTTGGCTTGTGCAACAAAATATATGCCAATATGCTTTTCTCAGAATTTAGTCTTTATTTTATGTTGTCCTTTCCACTATGCAATAATTGTTTATAATCTCCCTGTTTCTGTTTACTTCACATTGATTCAGTTCATATATCTTTTTATTCTCTCTTATTCACATTGACCATTTCTGTTACATCGATGTCCTACATATTATTTAGTCTTTCCTCAATTGTACTTTTTTTAATAATTGCAAGTGGATTTCTAAAATAATTGGACCAAATTATAGTGCTATCTTTGGTACATTGGTTTATGATCTTCATGCTCTTCCTCTAATGTTGACTATTTCTAAGTTTTGTCTATTTCTGCCCCCATTTTTTTTTTTACTTATGTGGGTCTACACAAAGAAAATAGTTCAAAACCTCATGGACATCTTAGTCTAACAACATAGAAAGCATATAAAGGGAGGAGACTTCCGGTCAAGATGGCAGCTTAGAGAAAGCTAAAGTTCAGATCTCCAGAAACCCTTCCTTAATGATCTCAAACTATATGCTCCTAGGGCACTGAAATTCAAAACAAACAACAGCATAGACCCCGGGAACCTTCCTTCTAGACCTGGATCAAAAGGTAAGGCCCCCGCAAAAGCCAGAACCCGAGATCACTCAGAACTAAGGGGTAGGCAGAAGGAAGGTCCCAGGACCCATCCCCCCCAACCCAGAGTGCTGAGTCTGAGGCAGCAGCGGGAACCTCTGAGCCTGCAAAAGGACCTCAGGGCCGGCTATTCTGAAGTCCGCATCCTGAAAACAATCTGACTCAGTCGATAGGGCACCAAACACAGAGAGCAGGGAAACAGAGAGAGATGGGGCTGGGGGGAGGGGAACCTTTAGACCCCTGCCTGGATGCTTCCATCAGAGTCTCATGAAGGTCCCTGCTTCAGGGCATACTCAGTCCAACCCAGCTGAAGTTAATACTATCAGGAGCCCTTGGAGCTCTGGGAAGCCATGGCCCCTCCCCCCTCAGAGTGCAGGCTCTTCTGGCCCACGTCTGGCCTGCAAAGGCACTGAGATACCTTGCAGAGAGTGCCAAGCCAGGCTCAGAGCATGGAAGTAAGGCAACGGAGAAGCATCAGGAGGGAACTGAGGAGGGCAGTAACACCGAAACACCAGCAATTCCTGGCTTCCCCAGGAAGAAAGAACAACTGCATAGAATGGACAATTTGCCTAGGGCTAAAGCCTCTGAACACCAGACAGAGATAAGAAAAGCTAGTCCTCCCCACTCAGATAGAGATGGTGAACAGCACAGAAAAGCCTCAAAAGGCCAAGAAAAACAAGAAGAAGGGGGGAATTTTGGACACATTTTATGGAGCAAAAATACAAAATACAGAGGAGATAGAAGAGGAAGCACAAGCAAATGCTCCAAAAACTTCCAAAGGAAATGGAAAATCTCCACAGACCCATGAAGAATTTGAATTAGAAATGATCAAAAAGATGGAAGCCTTCTTGGAGGAAAAGTGGGAAATAATGCAAAATAAATTCACACATCTACAAAACCGGTTTGACCAAACTGAAAAGGAAAACCACGCTTTAAAGGTCAGAATTAGGCAACGGAAAGACAACGAGCATGTAAAAGAGCAAGAATTAATAAAGCAAAGCCAAAAGACCAAGAAATTAGAAGAGAAAATATAATATCTCACTGACAATGTCATAGACTTGGAAAATAGAGGGAGAAGAGACAATTTAAGAATAATTGGACTACCAGAAAATCCATAAATAAACAGCAAACTTAACATCGTAATACAAGATATAATCAAAGAAAATTGCCCAGAGATCCTAGAACAAGGGGGCAATACAGGCACTGAAAGAGTTCACAGAACACCCTCTACACTAAATCCCCAAAAGACAACTCCCAGGAATGTAATTGTCAAATTCCAAAGCTTTCAAGCAAAAGAAAAAAATATTACAAGAAGCCAGAAAAAGGCAATTTAGATATAAAGGAATGCCAATCAGGGTCACCCAAGACATTTCAAGTGCCACTCTGAATGACTATAAGGCATGGAACATGATTTTCAGAAAGGTAAGAGAGCTGGGTCTTCAACCAAGAATCAGCTACCCATCAAAACTGACTATATACTTCCAAGGAAAAGTATTGGCATTCAACAAAATAGAAGATTCCCAAGTTTTTGCAAAGAAAAGACCAGAGCTCTGTGGAAAGTTTGATATTGAAAAACAAAGAGCATGGAATACCTGAAAAGGTAAATATGAAGGAAAGGGAAAAGGAGAAAAATGTTATCTTTTTCTTTTACTCAAACTCTTTTCTATAAGGACTACATTTATATCAATCTATGTATATTAACATGTGGGGAAAACATAATGTGTAAATAGGGGGAAAAGAAAAACCAAATAGAATAATCTTTCTCACATAGATTCACACGGGAAGGGGAGGGGAAGAAAACTCCTATAAGAAGGACAGGAAGAGAGATTTTACTTAAACCTTACTCTCAGGGAATCAAATCTGAGACGGAAGAACATCCAGAGAGAAGAAAAAGGGAGGGGCTAGAAAGGGAAACATATCAAGGGAGTGGACAAGGGGTACTGATTTAAAGTAAATCACTGGAATAAAAGGTAGAGCTGAAGAAGAAAAGTTAGAATTAGGGAAGGATATTAAAATGCGAGGGAGTCCACAAGTGACCATCATAACTTTGAATGTGAATGGGATGAACTCACCCATAAAACGTAGATGAATAGCAGAATGGATTAGAATCCAAAACCCTACCATATGTTGTCTCCAAGAAACACACATGAGGCGGGTAGACACCCAAAAGGTCAGAATTAAAGGATGGAGTAAGACCTTCTGGGCCTCAACTGATAGAAAGAAGGCAGGAGTGGAAATTATGATATCTGATAAAGCCAAAGCAAAAATAGACCTAATTAAAAGAGATAGGGAAGGTAATTATATTTTGTTAAAAGGTACTTTAGATAATGAGGAAATATTATTAATCAACACGTATGAACCAAATAATATAGCACCCAAATTTCTAATGGAGAAACTAGGAGAATTGAAGGAAGAAATAGACAGTAAAACCATATTAGTGGGAGACTTGAACCAGCCATTATCAAATTTAGATAAATCAAATCAAAAAATAAATAAGAAAGAGGTAAGAGAAGTGAAGGAAATCTTAGAAAAATTAGAATTAATAGACATATGGAGAAAAATAAATAGGAACAAAAAGGAATACACCTTCTCAGCACCACATGGCACATTCACAAAGATTGACCATACACTAGGTCAAAGAAACATGGCATACAAATGCAGAAAAGCAGAAATAATAAAAGCAGCCTTTTCAGATCACAAGACAATAAAAATAATGATCAGTAATGTTACATGGAAAACCAAATCAAAAATGAATTGGAAATTAAACAATATGATACTACAAAATCGTTTAGAGAAGAAATCATAGAAACAATTAATAATTTCATTGAGGAAAATTACAATAGCGAGACATCCTTTCAAACCTTTTGGGATGCAGCCAAAGCAGTAATCCAAGTTAAATTCATATCCCTGAGTGCATATATTAACAAACTAGGGAGAGCAGAGATTAATGAATTGGAAATGCAAATAAAAAAACTCAAAAGAGACCAAATAAAAAACCCCCAGAAGAAAACCAAAATAGAAATCTTAACAATTAAGGGAGAAATTAATAAAATCGAAAGTGATAGAAATATTGATTTAATAAATAAGACAAGAAGCTGGTACTTTGAAAAAACAAACAAAATAGACAAAGTACTGGTCAATCTAATTAAAAAAAAGAAAGAAGAAAAGCAAATTAACAGCATCAAAGACGAAAAGGGGGACATCACCTCCATTGAGGAGGAAATTAAGGCAATCATTAAAAATTACTTTTCCCAAATAAATGGCAAGAAATACACCAATCTAGGTGACATGGATGAATATATACAAAAATACAAACTGCCTAGACTAACAGAAGAAGAAACAGAATTCTTAAATAATCCCATGTCAGAAAATGAAATCCAACAGGCCATCAAAGAACTCCCTATGAAAAAATCCCCAGGGCCCAACGTATTCACAAGTGAATTCTATCAAACATTCAGAGAACAGTTAATCCCAATACTATACAAACTATTTGACTTAATAAGCAAAGAGGGAGTTCTACCAAACTCCTTTTATGACACAAACATGGTACTGATTCCAAAACCAGGCAGGTCAAAAACAGAGAAAGAAAACTATAGACCAATCTCCCTAATGAATATAGATGCAAAAATCTTAAATAGGATACTAGCAAAAAGACTCCAGCAAGTGATCAGAATGGCCATCCAACATGATCAAGTAGGATTTATACCAGGGATGCAGGGCTGGTTCAATATTAGGAAAACTATCCACATAATTGACCATATCAACAAGCAAACCAACAAAAATCAAATTATTATTTCAATAGACACAGAAAAAGCCTTTGATAAAATACAGCACCCATTCCTATTAAAAACACTAGAAAACATAGGAATAGAAGGGACATTCCTAAAAATAATAAATAGTATATATCTAAAATCATCAACTAATATCATCTGCAATGGGGATAAACTAGATGTATTCCCAATAAAATCAGGAGTGAAACAAGGATGCCCATTATCACCTCTATTATTTGACATTGTACTAGAAACACTAGCATTAGCAATTAGAGAAGAAAAAGAAATTGAAGGCATCAAAATAGGCAAGGAGGAGACCAAGTAATCACTCTTTGCAGATGACATGATGGTCTACTTTTAAAGAATCCTAGAGATTCAACCAAAAAGCTAATTGAAATAATCAATAACTTAAGCAAAGTTGCAGGATACAAAATAAACCTGCATAAGTCATCAGAATTTTTATATATTTCCAACACAGCTCAACAGCAAGAACTAGAAAGAGAAATCCCATTCAAAATCACCTTAGACAAAATAAAATACTTAGGAATCTATCTCCCAAGACAAACACAGGAACTGAATGAACACAAGTACAAAACAATCTCCACACAACTAAAACTAGACCTGAACAATTGGAAAAATATTGACTGCTCATGGGTAGGACGAGCCAATATAGTAAAAATGACAGTCCTACCTAAACTCGTTTATCTATTTAGTGCCATACCCATTGAACTTCCAAAAAAATTCTTTACTGATTTAGAAAAAAGTATAACAAAGTTCATTTGGAATAACAAAGGATCAAGGATATCCGGGGAAATAATGAAAAAAAAATACAAAGGAAGGGGGCCTTGCAGTCCCTGATCTCAAACTATATTACAAAGCAGCAGTCATCAAAACAATTTGATACTGGCTAAAAGACAGAAAGGAGGATCAGTGGAATAGACTTGGGGCAAGTGACCTCAGCAAGGCAATATATGATAAACCCAAAGATCCCAGCTTTTGGGTCAAAAATCCACTATTTGATAAAAACTGCTGGGAAAATTGGAAGACATTGTGGGAGAGATTAGGTTTGGATCAACATCCTACACCTTATATCAAAATAAATTCAAAATGGGTGAATGACTTGAACATAAAGAAGGAAACTATAAGTAAATTAGGCAAACACAGAATAGTATACATGTCAGACCTTTGGGAAGGAAAAGACTTTAAAACCAAGCAAGACATAGAAAGAGTCACAAAATGTAAAATAAATAATTTCGACTACATCAAATTAAAAAGCTTTTGTACAAACAAAACCAATATAACTAAAATCAGAAGGAAAGCAACAAATTGGGAAACAATCTTCATAAAAACCTCTGACAAAGGTTAATTACTCCAATTTACAAAGGAATAAATCAATTGTACAAAAAAATCCAGCCATTCTCCAATTGAGAAATGGGCAAGGGACATGAACAGGCAGTTCTCAGCCAAAGAAATCAAAACTATTAATAAGCACATGAAAAAGTGCTCTACATCTCTTATAATCAGAGAGATGCAAATCAAAACAACTCTGAGGTATCACCTCACCTAGCAGATTGGCTCACATGACAGCTATGGAAAATAACGAATGCTGGAGGGGATGTGGCAAAGTAGGGATACTTATTCATTTCTGATGGAGTTGTGAATTGATCCAACCATTCTGGAGGGCAATTTGGAACTATGCCCAAAGGGTGATAAAAGACTGTCTGCCCTTTGATCCAGCCATAGCACTGCTGGGTTTGTACCCCAAAGAGATAATGAGGAAAAAGACTTGTACAAAAATATTCATAGCTGTGCTCTTTGTATTGGACAAAAATTGGAATATGAGGGGATGCCCTTCAATTGGGGAATGGCTGAACAAATTGTGGTATATGTTGGTGATGGAATATTATTGTGCTAAAAGGAATAACAAAGTGGAGGAATTCCATGGAGACTGGAACAACCTCCAGGAAGTGATGCAGAGTGAAAGGAGTAGAACCAGGAAAACATTGTACACAGAGACTAATACACTGTGTTACAATCGAAGGTAATGGACTCCTCCACTAGGGTCAATGCAATGTCCCTGAACAATCTGCAGGGATCTAAAAAACCCTATCCACAAGCAGAGGGTAAACTGTGGGAGTAAAAACACCTATGAAAAGCAACTGCTTGACTACTGGGGCTGAGGGGAAATGACTGAGCAGAGACTCTAAATGAACACTCTAGTGCAAATCCCACCAACATGGAAATGGTTTCAAATCAAGAACACATGTGAAACCCAGTGGAATCACATGTAGGCTATGGGGGGGGAGGAAAAGAAAATGATCTTTGTCTGTAATGAATAATGCTTGGAAATGATCAAATAAAATTTATTTTTAAAAAAGAAAAACTGAAAAAAAAGAAAGCATATAAAGGGTTATTTCACCTGAGAAAAATATATCTGAGTTAAAATAAAATTATCACATTCTCTAAGACTTTGAGTTGCATATAGTGTTGGAGGTTCTGTTCCAAAAAGAACACTAAAGGTTAAAAATATAATAATATCTAAATGAATAATGATATGTCATTTTCATAGTAAATTAAGGTTCACAATGCATTTTTCCTCTCCTAACAACATTGGGATATCAGTATTGTCAAATTATTCCATTTTCAGAAATAAGCAAATTGAGGCACCCAGCACTTATACTTGCCCCCATACACATGGCTTATGAATGTTTGAACTTTAATGTTTTCTCTAAACTCCTACCTTTGCCGCAAGAGGGGCAAATAACTCTCTGTGAAGTAAATACCTAGGAGACCTCCATTCCAGGAAAGACTCACCATAGGAGTCAGAGTCACCTGTCTGCCAGTACAACAGCGCCATGGAAGCAGAAGACCAGGAAATATAGCATGGAGTCCATGGGCCAAATGAGGGAGCTGGAAGGATCTTGGGGAAGGACTTAGAGGGAGACATGAAAATCCAGAGAGCTCACTTGGCTTCCATTCAGTTCCCGGATCCCTCTTGACCATTCTCTCAGCATCCTGATGATTCTTTTCTATCTTGCCATCTCTGGCAAGCTTCAGCATGGAGGGGATTGTTCAGGTCAGGCTAGAATCCAGCACCTTCTCCTACTTTAAGTTAGGAAGACTAGAAACCTTCTTTCTTTCTTTTTTCTTTAACTAATAAATATTTATAAATTTAGTAAAAATTCTCCAATATTAATTTTTATTAACAACAACCTTTCAATATAAAAGATGAAGATGTCACTATTCTAATTATACATGGAGTCTTGCAGAGTCCAAGTATTAAAATTTCCTGGCAGCTTCTGCTTTCTAGGGAATTGAAATGAACACCTTAAAAGTGCTTGTTTAGTTTAAGAGAGTATTTATGGAAAGAGCCATCTATTCTTGGGCTCATTGGCACTTCAAATATAAACCATGGACCATTTTTAAAAAGTATGTTACTTAAAAGTACTTTACTGGTCTTCTGGTCTAAACCTGTCATTTTACAGATGAAAAAACTATGGCCCACGGAAGTTAAATGATTTCCCTGAACTCTCATAGGCTTAAATTGTGCACCAATATTAAAACTCTCTCTAGTTCTTCTTCCCACTGTACAACACTCATTAAAGGTAAACTCTTTTTTCATGTAAACTGAATCAAAATATCCCCCTTAATCCTAGGAGGAAAATTAGGTGGGTCACATTTTAATGACCTGAATGACTTTAGTTTTGATCAGAGTCAAAGGGATTAGAGCTAAAACATCTACCATTTGTTGCCCTTTAATTACTAATAAGTCATAATATTTTTACCCAATAGGAATACTTTTTGGAATTTTATTTTTCTTTACATATTCTCCTTTGTCTTTTCCTCCTTTTTAGATTCAGTTAAGCTATTTATTTACCATTTACCTTTATAGTCTTTCATTAATTTGTTCATGTATATTCATTTTTATTTATATCTGTTTACTAACTCTTTGATGATTTATTACTATATATAATTACTTATTTGTAAAAGCTAAAGGTACTCCTCAGCTTTCCATTCTTTGCCAAAGGAAAATGCAGGTTTACTATCACTGCCAACTCTAAGTACTAGATGTGTTTTTCACTTTTCTATGTTATAATAGGTGAAAATTAACCTGGGATTTCATTTGTGAAATATCGAGATCCTCAAAATACTTTGAAAGCTCATAACCTGCCACTTTTGTAATTATAGTGTGACTTAAACTTTCTTCTTTGACCAGAGAAAGTTCCTTTGAAAAGAGGTTTCTATATCATTTGGTTGGCTTAAGATCAAATAGCATGAAAGTACATAGCATGGTTTTATGAGGAGTCAAGTCTTGATGTCAGTCATGCACATCCTAGTTTCTGAGTGTTGGAAATCGGATTAAACAAAGCAAATCTTGGTTTCAATGTTTTCTAATATTTGTAGAAACAAATCTTTATTACAAATGTACTGTATGAGTATTTATTTGCTGTTTCACTTGCTTTGCTAATAAAAATCACCCATTCCTTTTCAATAATATGGTGGTGAGATAAAGTTTCAGGTTTTTTAAGAGGCCTTCAGTGACTTTTCCTGTGTATTGTGTCACATGCTGATTGTGACTTCCATGCTACATCAAAACAACCCTACAAAGAGAGAGAAATTGAAGAAATCAATCAGCTATTTTGTAGATTATTTTCAGTAACTGGTTGATTGGGATGAATTTTTCTGTGACTTAATTTTAAAAGGGAACTGATTGAATTAAGTAGAAGCCCACAGAAACTATTTATTTCTTAATGATCCTGCATTTCCTCCACTTGAGTAAATGTAGCAGTAAGAAGTCAGGGACCCCAGGATTAGAAGAGATGATAGTTCTTTGTTTCGGCTTTTATTTTTTTAAGATCATGTTCTCCATAAGAGCCCCTACAGAAGCTATTTCAGTGCAGAAACTAGGGCATATGTTTAAAAAAATCCTAAAAATAATAATCCACAATATTTGGCACAGTGTGCTTACCACTGCATATACTTTAGGGTAGATTTTTGGTTTTTTTTTAGTATATTATTGAAACAGGTTTGTGGATATGTAAGTATATAAGATATGATGGACTATATGGGAGGTCTAAAATGTGACTAGAAGGCTTTATTAATCATTTCACTGTAATATGACCCATTTTCTCTAGAACACTATGATTCCTTTCTTTTTTTAATTTTTAATTTTAATTCTTAATTAATTTTAATTTTAATTAATTTTAATTTTATTTAATTGATTAATTTAGAGTATTTTTCCAGGATTACAAAAATCATGATTTTTCCCTCCCCTACCCCTAACTTCCTCCCATAGCTGATGCACAATTCCACTGGGTTTTACATGTGTCATTGGGCGAGACTTATTTTCATATTACTGATTTTTGTACTAGGGTGATCTTTTAGGTTCTATAACCCCAATCATATCCCCCTCGACCCAGGTAATCAAGCAGTTGTTTTTCTTCTCTTTCTCTGGATGTGGATAGTGTTCTTTTTCATAAGTCCATCAGAATTGTCCTGGATCCTTGCATTGCCACTAATGAAGAAGTCCATTACATTCGATTGTTCCACAGTGTATCAGTCTCTGTGTACAATGTTCTCCTGGTTCTGCTCCTTTCTCTCTGCATCAATTCCTGGAGGTTGTTCTAGTTCACATGGAATTCCTCCACTTTATTATTCCTTTTAGCACAATAGTATTCCATCACCAGCATATACCACAATTTGTTCAGCCATTCCCCAATTGAAGGGCATCCCCTCATTTTCCAATTTTTTTGCCAACACAAAAAGCACAGCTATGAATATTCTTGTACATATCTGATCTCTTTGGGGTACAAACCCAGCAGTGCTATGGCTGGATCAAAGGGTAGACATTATTTTATCGTCCTTTGGGCATAGTTCCAAATTGCCCTCCAGAATGGTTGGATCAATTCCCAGCTCCACCAGCAATGCATTAATGTCCCAACTTTGCCACATCCCCTCCAGCATTCATTACTTTCCTCTGCTGTCATGTTAGCTAATCTGCTAGGAATGAAGTGTATGATTCCTTTCTTAAGAAAACCAGGAAAAGGGCCATAGATAGGTGTTCTCTTCTCCAATATCTTAAAGGGATAGAAATCTAGACATATATCTGCCCTCATAAATATTCCTAATCTAGGGGTACAAGAAGTTCAAAACAAAAATGATTTCATGGTCTATAACTTTATAAGCTTGAAAGGGAAGGGCAGCCCTCCACTTACACTTGCCTGCTTGAATCCTCACTCTTGTTGGTTACTCCAAAAAACATAATATATCAAATATTGAATCTATCCACTTTTTGAAGCAAAACAGAAAAACTGAAATTAGGAGAGACTTGAATATACTAGAAATAGACCAGAATGAAAGGGTTCCAGAAAGGGTGTTTACACATTTTGTACAGCTTTACCCATCCTCTGTAACTTCCTAAACCAAAATACCCCGTCCCTTCACTTCCTTATATCTATATTTATATCATGCCTTATATAAGCAGCTTGAGAAGAGAGACTGTTTTGCTTTTGTATTTTATCCCAATGTTTAATATAATGCTTTCCTAGCACATAATAGGTACATAATATATATTTTCCTTCCTTACTTCATTTATTCATTCCCAATTCTGTGTTTTTCATCTTCCCTTTATTTATATAAGCCTGTCCATGTTTCTCTAATACTAGCTACCAATTATATAGTGCTTATAGGCTTGTGAATTGTCTTACATATGTTAATCCATTTGATCCTCACAAGAACTCTATAAGGAAAGTGCTATCATTATCACAATTTTACAGATGAAAAAAAATGGGTTATAGAGGATTTAAGTGAATTGTCCAAAATTATACAGCTGTTAAATGTCTGATTTAATATCAAATTCATTTCTTCACTCCAGATCTCACACCCTATCCATTACAATATTAGTGCCCCCTATATATTGCAACATACTTAATTAACCAATGAGAAGAATAATTTTTAAAAATTAAAGATGATTTCAATGTATTAAATAGTTTTGCTGATTTACACCCTTCTCTCTCTCTTCCTCTTTCTCTCTCTCATTCTTTGTTAAATGGCATAGCCCTTTGGATGAAAGTTAGGAGAGGAACCAAGTAATATAAAAACAAAAAATACAACAAAATCATTATGAAAAGAAACAGAAACTACTGCCAGTAGCTAATAGTCAAATATTTTTTCTTTTTTTTAATATTTTTGTAAAATATTTAAATAAGGTTGACTCTCATTACTTATGAGGTTTTCTAGCCTGACTAACAAAATTGTTACTTACTAAGAAGCAAATTAAAAGGCAAAAGTAGAGTCTTCTTTTATTGTAAGAAAGTGGCCTCTGATATGAAGGGAAATATAATTACTGTTTGCTTTAACAGTACATAACCAATTTTTGCACCAGCCCAACCTGCCCCTACCAAATGTTCAAAGTCAAAGTGAATATTTGTGGTTATGATTTAAAATTATGCTCAATAGAGGGATTTGTAAAATAGTTGAAACCGATCAGATTCCTGCTGTTATTGTTTCAAATCTGTTGGAAAGGGCATCAATTAGGGCTCTATACAATTATTTAAGAGAATTAATTAGATGTTATTTAGTGTAATGTTGATAGAATGAAGCAAATGGGGCCTATAACTTACTGTAAGTAATGAGCATATTTAGCATTTATTAGGTTTAAATAGAGTTTGATAACATGAAGTGATTTCAAGGGCTTCAGGAAGAATAAATAAAACTTATTATTTCCAGTGTTCTGTCCAATAAGATTCTTTAAAAATGTGGACTTCCAAATACTAATTATAGAGGCATCATATACTAGAAATAATAGATCATAAAATAATGAGAAATTCTGAAAATCCTTGGGAATCACCACATATAAGTTAAATATTCAGTATATTTTTGGAGTTAGGCAATTCACTATATGATTTTTGGAAACCAGTAACTCATGGAATGTACATTAACTCTTCATGAACAAGAATGGTCATGTTTGATCTGTACTGGATAATGGACATTATTAAAAGGGGTCAGCATGGTATGACTTTACCCACCCATTCTTTTAATATGTCCAAATAACTTTATAAATCCAATATTGATATTTTGTAGCAGCCAAGAGAAAAAATGGGGGCATGGAAGAATAAGGGAAGATAAAAGATGGTTAAGGTGTGGCCACATTTTGAAGAGTCTTTGCAACTCAACCTTAGGACTCTGAACTTTATGTTTTGGGGCAAAAAGAAAACATTGAGTTTTGGGGTCAGTGAATAATAGCAGTGATGATAATATTTTGGAAAGATTACTTTGTCAGTTCTATATAGGAGAGATAAGAGGAAATATGGGTGCAAAAAGTGTCCATCATAAACAGATTTTGCTGCAAACAGTGAATTCATTACAACAATCCCTATGTGAGGTGATAATATCCAGTGTTAAAGTAGTGATACTAGTGTTAGGGGGGAAAAGGGAATAGACAAATCAAAGAGACATGAAAAAATTAGTAAGATGGTGAAAATTTGAATTGATACAATACTATCTAGGACTTATATTTAATTTTAAGGTTTGTAAAGTACACTAGAATTTTTTTTTACTTTATCTTCACAACAAACCTAGAAGGCTGAAACTATTTCCATTTTACTGATGAGGAAACTGAGACAAATTGCCCAAGGTGACACAGATAGAATCAAAGGGAGAATTTCAACACAAGGCTTCCCAAGTTGAGATTCTGTGTTCTATCCCCAGTGACTCGTAGTGACACCATTTTCCCCCTTTATATTCTGTTAGGTAATAATAATCTAAATCTCCCTTCTGGGGCATAATACTGGTAAAATTGCTACTGACAGAAATAGGGCATTTGAAAAAAAGAGATAATGTGTATTTGTAGGTGAGTGAAGAACAAAGAAATTTGTAGATTTTACAGCTTTAAATAGACATCTGACTGGAGGCATACCAGGTAGAGTTGGAAGGTGAGAGATTGGACCTATCTGTATACTGTGGTAAGGGAGTCATTGGCAGAAATGCCAAAGTACTAGGTGAGAAATCGCATAAATAATACTAATTTGTGGTTGTCTAAGTCAATATGAAGCCATAAGGATCTATTTCTATTTGAGAGTGACACCACCAGGGCATTGAGAGTTTAAATCAATCAATCCATGAGCATATATTAAGTAACTACAGTTTGTAAAACATTATAAAAGAGACTGAGGATACCAAAAAACAACAAGAAGAAAAAAGACAGTTCCTGCCCTCAAGAAATATTAGATTCAATTGGGGGCAATTGGGGAAAAATAAAAACATACAAACACATATATACTATATATTGTTGTTGTTCAGTTATTTTGACCCCATTTGGGGTTTTCATGGCAGAGATACTAGAGTGGTTTGCCATTTCCTTCTCCAGCTCATTGTATAGGTGAAGAACCTGAAGCAAAAAGGGTTAAGTGTGGGGGCAGCTGGGTGGCTCAGTGGATTGAGAGCCAGGCCTAGAGACAGGAGATCCTGGCTTCAAATCTGGCCTCAGACACTATCTAGCTGTGTGACCCTGGGCAACTCACTTGACTTCCATTGCCTAGCCCTTACTACTCTTCTGCCTTGGAACTAATACACAGTATTGACTCCAAGACAGAAGGTAAAAGTTTAAAAAAAAAAAAAAAGGGTAAAGTGACTTGTCCAGAATTACATGTCTAATGAGTGTCTGAGATCAGATTTGAACTCAAGAAGATGAGTCTTCCTGATTCCAGGCCCATCACTACACATACATACACACTCACACACATACATTCATAATTTATCTATACATGTATATAATAAATAATAATGCTATGTTTTAGTATATTATATATATGCATATGCACACCTAAAGATTTCATGATAACATTTCAGGATGATAATAGTAGTTTGGGGATAAGGAGAGGTCTTATTTGGAAGACAAATTTGAATTGAGTTTTGAGGGAGTCAGCCTGGTGGAGCTGAGAAGGGAGGTCATTTTCAGGCACATTTGACAATCAAGACTTGCCACGTCACACCAGGTAGTATTTGTCAGCAGAGGCAGAAATAGACTATGAGGCTTCATGACCCTAAGGGTGGCCTGATATTCCACAAGGGTTCCCCTCAAATGTGAGCTTACCATTCATTATTCAGGGAGAATAATGGGATCTTTAGCCACAACCATTCTCCTTTTCTGATCTCTGGTACTTTTATCCTCCTTTGTTCATATCTTGTTCACCAGATGGTGCCTGACAATTTAGCATTTCAGAATAAATAGGTCTGTCTGTCTGTTAAGCCCACAACTTTGCCGGATGTGAGGCAGCCTCATTGATTCATTTGCTTGTGAAATGCTGTTTTAGGTCTGCTCCATCTCTTCCTTCCTTCTAGCTGTAAGAAAGCTGAGGTCAAGGAAAAATAAAACCCATGATCACCATGTATAATGTCTATTTTTCCCCCACTGGAAACTTTTAAGAGCCTGTCTTTTTCATTTATATTTGCCATTATCACAATTATAGTGTATGCACTGTCTCCTTTCCTGGCAGGTTGACTCCTGGGAATACTATAGCAGCAATCAATACATACCAGATCATTATTGTCATCAATAATCTTTGTGGGAAAACTTTCTTTGAGAATCTCTCCAAGTTGGCTCCCTCACTGCCTGCAGGAGTGCCCAGGGTGCTTGTGGCCTTCTACTCTTGAACGATTTTGTTACTATTTAAATTCTCTCTCAAGTCAACAATAGAATTTTCTTTTCAATCTTTGAAACTTAGTTTTTAGCCTTTCTAGCCAGTTGATGCCACTAGTAGATTTTATTAATTACCCAGGTTTGAGAAAAATGCATGCTAATACTTTTATTTGGGAAAATAGTTAAAGAAACCTAAATGAGAAATAATCCACATTGGTTTAATGTTTGAATTACACAGAGAAAATAAATTCTTATGATGTTCAAGCCATTGGCCATGAATGGAAACAAACATTTCAATTTAGTTAAGTACAATTTAGAACTACAATTGTATGTTTGTTTTAACTTTCTATCTATAATAATTTTCACAGCTATTATCTAAATGTTTTTCTTCAAGAATACTTGTTAATCCTACTGTATAGTTATCCATAGGGCATTTTAATTCAGGGAAAAAATTATTAAGCCCTTTAATAAGTGTGTTAGAATTTTAAGTTACACATCTTGAAAATATAATTCCACAGTTAATTTATTATAGAATAATATTATATTATAGAATAATAGATTTAGAACTGAAAATTACCTCAGAGAACATCAAATAAAACTACTTCATTTTTTAAATGAGGAAATTGGAATACAGGATAGTTACACAACTTGCACATGTTTATAGATTTATTGAGTATCTGAAGTCAGGTTTAAACTCAGAACTTCCTGGCTGCAGAGCCTATTTGCTTCTTATCATGACATGATGTGTCTATGTTTTTCCTCTTGCGTGAGAAAACCAAACAGTGACAAAATTCTTTAAGTGTAGAAAGCCTCAAGCACCTTGGGAATTCCTGTAGGCAGCGAGGGATCTGACCCAGGAAGGTTCTTGAATGAATTTCTTCCACAAATGATATTGAAGACACCTGGTAGGTTTTTAATAAATAACGCTGTTTTAGGTGCTGGAGATATAAAGACAGCAGTCCCTGACCTCAAGGAACTTACATTCTATTGGGCAGGAACACCTTATATGCAGATAAATGATGCCAAAATTAATACAGACATTTTGGATGAGAAGAATTCAATTAGTTATAGAATCAGAAAAGAGCTGATTGTCCTTGGGAGTTGTAAGATTTGAGGTGAGCCTTGACTGGAAGTAAAGTCTACATAAGACAGAGATAAAAAAGTAAAATATTCCAAAAAAGAGATTGATTTAGATTGATAAGAAACTTTTTAACCAACTTAGATTTTTAAGAAGACGTGCATACAAGATGGAAGCAAGAGGCAGGTAATTGGAGATGAATAAAAAATGATGTCTAATAATGGCAGTGTCAAGAGAGCTGGAGCTCAGAATGAACTGAGACTATAGATTAATATTAGGCCAAAATAAGGGATTTTTTAAGATATGAGGGAAGTGGACTGAGGAAGATGCAAAAGGAGATTAGAACATTGCTGAGGGTGGTTAAGGAAATAATAAGAATAGGTGATGCAAATTTACATTGGTTTTTCTCTACCAAGGAGAATGATTTCTGGATTGGCAGAATTGAACACAAATCCCTGCTTAACAGAGATTTAAAACTCAAGATATGTGAGGAAATGACAAGGGAATCCTTATCTGCTCAATAAGTTCAAGTCCCAGAGCCCAAATGAATTAGCCCCTATCTGCCCTCCCTGAGTTCAAGATTCAAGGCCCAGATGAATTGCATTCTAGGTTACTGAAAAAGTAATGACAAATGTGATGGCTGAAATGCTGTCAGTGATCTTTGAAAAACTGTGGAGAATGGAGGAAATGCCATAGTGTTAGAGATAGTTAATTCCTTTTTAATTTAATTTTATTGCTATTTTTAAATTTTGTTGTACTGTCATGCAAAACACCATTCCATTTTGGTCTCTGTTGTAAGAGCAAACTCATACATAACCCAAATCCTAAAATAAAAGCATAAATACACTGATGTGAAAGATGATTCTAAGAGCTCTTTCTCTGGAGGTGGATAGCATTATCTTTCATAAGTCTTTCAGAATTGTTCAGGATCACTGCATTGCTAAGAGTATCCAAGTTTTCTCAGATAATCATTGTCCAATATTGCTATTATTGTGTATAATGCCCACCCGGTTGTGCTTATTTCACTCTGCATCAGTTCCTGTAGATCTTTCCAGCTTTTTCTGAAATCATCCTGCTTATCATTCCTTAAGCACAATAGTATTCTATCATCGACATATACCACAATTTACTTAACTGATGGACATTTAATTACTCTTTATTTTAAAACAAAACACAAAGCAAAAGAAAACAGAAAAACAAAAAACAAGAGGAGAATGGAACATGTGAATGATAGTCTAAAGCCTAGAGTCTAATTATAGGCAAAAGCATAGGACATATTATTAAAGAGAAACAGTATGGTTGATAGAAAATAATTCTGGAATGAGGGAATATGGTAGGTATCACTGGACATTATTCCTGTGACTTTGGGCAAGCTACTTAGCATCACTGGGCCTCAATTTCCTCACCAATCAATCAAGAACATTGGGAGCTTGATCCAATTTCAGCTCTAGGTCTTGGATACTATAATCTATAACTGATCTTTGTGATTATCAAGAAATAGCAAGATGAATCTCTAAGAGCTTAAGTATAGATGCTTCACAATCAGATAAGGCCAGAAAAACCTAACTTCCTTTTTTTCAACAAGGTTATTAGAGAGGTAATTCAGGGTAATGCCACTGACAATTTCAGGAAAATATTTGACAGTGTTTCTCCAGTTATCTCTGCAGAAGAGAATAAGAAATATGGACTACACAGAGTAGTAGTTTGGTGGCTGCATGACCAGATCTAAAATGGACCATAAAAAAGTCTCAAATGAGATATTCAAGGGATCTAGTCTTAGCCCTAGTGACATTTTAATAATAACAATAACAGCAGTTAGGGCTATAAATCTCTACATACTTTTTGTTGCAGCAATACTGCTTCTGGTTCTATATCCCAAAGAGGCCAAAGAAAAAGGAAAAGAACCTTTATGTACAAAAATATTCATAGCCCTACTTTCCGTAGTGGCAAAGAATTAGAAATTGAGAGGCAGCCCATCAATTGGGGAATGACTACGGTATGTGATTGTGTTGAAACACTAATATTATGCTATAAGAAATGACAAAGGAGATGATTTCAGAAAAAAAAAACCAGGAAGTCATGAATTGATGCAAAGTAAAGAGAGCAAAATCAGGATAAATAGCAATATCTTAAAGATGATCAACTAAGTAAAAGACTTAGTGCCTCTGATAATGCAGTGATACAGAAAAATCCTGAAGGACTCACAATGAAAAATGCTATCTAAATTCTGAGTACAGAATGAAGTATTTTTTCTTTTTGCTTTATTCTTTTAGCTTGGTCTTTTTGTGTATAACATTGGCAATATGAAAGCATACTTTTCACTTCACGTGGATAGTTGATATCCTGTTTCTTACTTGCCTTCTCAGTAGATGGAGAGGCAGTAGGAAGTAGGAAATTTATAACCCCAAATTTAAAAAATGAACATTACTACAAATAAGGGCATATTTATATATGTATAGAATCAATAAATTACATATAATTTATTTGAATATTCATGTTTTCATGCATTACATGTGTTTGTGCATATATACCTATATACACACATATATAATATACATCTATATTATATATGTGTGTATATATATATATTTTTATATATACCTTTATGTCTTTGCCTTCTTCCCTCCATCCGTGCTGACTTGATCTCCTATGATCCTCACTCTAAAGCTGTGGTGGTGGGGTAGGCAATATTATTATTCCTATATTACAGATGAGGAAACTAGTCCGGTGGGAAGCTGTGACTTGCCCAGGGTTACAGAGAAGGTAGATGTCTAACATTACGTTTGAATTCAGGTCTTCCTGACTTTTTTATGCTCTTATCTATGTGCTTCCGGATAACTTTCTATTCTGTACATGACACAGAAGTCCAATGGGTAGCTTTGAATGCTACTGAATGCCTGAGTCAGGATTCAAAAGAGATCTTGAAAGATGAATGGAATCGACTAAGGAACCAAAAAAAAAAATAGGGTCATCCAAAGGGAAGTGACATCATCACCAGTAGCCATCCTCTAGTTGTCATTGGCTGGAAGTAAGAAGGCAGGCTTTGCAGGCTCAGCAGGCTCCACAGGCTCTGAGGAGGCTGATTTCTATGGGGCATCTCATGGTGAATTCTGGGAGGAGTCACGTGTGCGGGACCAGTCAGCGTGGTTTCCACCACAGCAGGCCCAGTGTGTGGAGCTCATTGTGAAGGTCCTGGAGGTTTTCCTCAGTGAGGTCCAGGGATGAGGCAATTGTTAGAATTCTGGATAGCCCAGCGAGCAGAAGACATGGACCCTGGGGGATATGGGCTGCTGGCACAATATCTCTGCCAACCTGTAGGAGTCTGGGTGACCTTCTGCCCATTCCTCTGTCGGGAGCTGACCTTGAACGAGGCTTTGAGGTTCATCGACCTCCGGAAGTTAAACCTAAAAATTACTAACCCTTTGCAAAGAGGTTTTAAGGGGAGTCGATGAACTTCTATGCCAGTATAGCCTCTGTGCAGAGGAACAACCCCAGTTACGGCTCTTTCTCCCCACCCTCCACAAGTCTTCCTTGGAGAAATATGGCAGGCAGATACTGTAGGGGTATCTGTGTGACGTAGCCATGGCAAAATTAGGGTGCCCACCAAAGAACTGATGACTCCGACTGATTCCATGTTGGGGCATCGAGCTTTATTCTAAGATGATAGAGTAATAGGGCAACCTAGTTAAGTTAAAGAAGAAGCCAGTAAAAAGTAAGGGAGATAAATTAAGACAAGGAGGGCGAGGTAAGGGTTTTTAGGAAGATTTGTTTTATCTCCATTAATTAATAAGGAAGAAATCTTTTGTTTGGGTGGCTGTTGCCCTGTCATTTCCAAGGAATGGTTACATTACCCATGGACCACTTTGATTTTCGTGCATGATTCACTCCCTTTGCCCCTTAAGGAGAGCAAACCCCAATGTAAAAATCATTTTTATGAGATGCAAACAATCCCAGGACAACATTGGGTCAAATTTTGCTCTTTTTGTGCAGAATCTAAGGAAGACAATGATTGTGGAAATAGAGCATTGTTTGAACCTAGTCCTGTGTGATTTTGACCAAGGACCCACTTTATGTATATGAGCAGTTTTTTTTCATAATTGTAAATCTAAACAACTTATATGTCTTATCTGAAAGGTGGCCCCACACTAGTCATTAACACATCATCTAGTCATTATTTCCATATTCTTTTGATGATTTACAACTACTTAGAGGCTTTCTGGGACATTTCAGCGCCCATGTTTATACTTCTAGCCATATTTGGCTGACCTGTGTAGCCACACATGATATATAACCTACATGGGAAACACATGCAAAAAATACACTTAGCCTCTATGTTTTCTAAACTTTGAAGCTATCCATATAAATGCTAAATGTGATTATTATTTTTAATATTTCTTTTAAAATTGTATTAAATTATTTTGAAAATAATTATAATTTTTCATTTTTGTGATCATTATTCTAAAAATGGGAACAGAGGTTAGAGGATTTGGGAATTATGAAGCTAATAAATTTCTGAAGCAAGATTTGTACTCAGTGATTACTAATTTCTAGTTCAATGCCTAATTCCCTGGGCCATACCATCTCTTCTCATAAAGGCAAGTAAAGAAAAAACTTTCAATGATTTCTCTAATTTTCAGGAAACTTAATTCTTCTTAGGCCTAAAATTTTACAAATTAACATCATCATCTCTTTCTCTGTCTCTCTTACTCTCTGTGCTTTCACATAGTTAGAACTTAATAAATATCTTATTCATTTTCACTTAAATGAATATCAATAGATTTTTTAAAAAGTAATTTTTCAGATTTAATATAGTAACATCAATTTATTTTCTAAGATAGTCAGAACTGTTTTGACTCCACCCTGTTCCCTTCAACTCCCAGGCTTTCAACATGTTTGACTAATGCTCTAATATTGATTGACAGTTATGTCAGGGAAAGGCAACCTCATGAGGTGGTTCCTTGTAAAGGGAATTGATGGGTATGTAATTAAGTAAATATAGCATTTACAAGTAAAATCTTATTGTAACAGATATGATTAAAAACCTGATCCATGTTTAATAAAGTCATTTTCACGATTGTGTAAGTGTGGTTTAAATCTTTTGTTCTACATATTTAAAATAAGTTCAGCAAGAAAAAGAAAACAAAAAAGCTTCAACCCCTGAAGAATAAAAATAGCTTCTGTCAGCCAAAAGTAAGCTTTTGTATGTGTACAAATGAATACACAAATGAGCACTTATTAAGCTTACCAAGTGCCGAGCAGGTGTATCTAGCTGGTACATTGAATAGAGTGTCATTGACTCAGGAAGACTCATCTTTCTGAGTACAAATCCGGTTTCAGACAAAATAGCTTTGTAATTCTGGCAAATCACTTTATCCTGTTTGCCTCAGTTTCTTCAACTGTAAAATGAGCTGGAGAAGGAAATAGCAAAACCACTCTGCTCTACCAATAAATCCTCAAACAAGGCTACAGAGTCAGACACAACTGAACAACAAAGTGCAAAGGACTAGGGATACGGATATAAAAGACATTTTTTTTTACTCCTTAGGAACTTATACTGTGAAAGAGGCAGACAGTACATAAAGGAAAATGGTGACCAGTGAAGAGTATTTTGATTTGGAAATTTACAGGAATAGTAAATGGAACTAAGGGGAGTAGATTGGTATCCATACCCTTTCTAGTGGGCAATGACATAGATGATTTGACTGGTTCTTGAACTGGAAAAGTTTTTTTTGGGGGGATGAACCAAAGAGGATAGGCAAAAACAGTGGAAAGGCAGCTGACCAATTGATGCCTGACAGTGAAATAAAGATTGAAACTACTTTTAGTTGGTAGTGATCTTCATGAGATACTTATAAATAGGGATATAGGAGCATTCTGGAGGTGAAAGTCATTGTTTCTCCTCTAGAGAGCAAGGGAGCCAGAAAGAAAATGGCCTGAGAATAAAGTATTACTTAAAATATGGTTGAGCACCAAATCACATAACAATGCATATCTTTGGAGATTTAGAAAATTCCTAAAGATGGGAACTGTCCATGGTCCCAAAGTTACTAAGTAGCAAAGGTAGAATATGAAAATAAAGCTTTGTGACTACATAGCCTAGCATGCTAATGACATTGCCTGTCTTATAAAGAAATATTTGGAATATAAATTATTCATTTTATTCCTTAGAAACAATGGGGATGGGAATCAGTGCAGACAAGATATGGTGCATACAAATAAAGCATACAAGTAAAGGAGCTTTTTCTTTTATTTAATCACCTTTGTAATTATTATATGCTGAATGGGAAGTAGGGTTATTAGAGACCATACTGCAACTAACATGATAGAACTAAACCCTCTGAAGGTTGGCCATGTTTTGATCATAGACAGAAAAATATTTTTTAAAAAAATTAAATATTTTATTTAGCAGGCCCAAGGTGATATAACCAAACCTTTTTGATAATATGAACATATTCATATCCTTTATCATTTACTATACTAATGCTCTTTTCTTCCCAAATTCTATTTCTTACTTCACAAAAGGAAAACACCTCCTTACCCCCACCCTAATCTTAGTGTTCTAAAGATTCCTTTTATTTTTCCCCTTCTTTTTTGGTAACTTTCGTACTTCATAGTTAGCTTTAAATATTAATTCTTCCTGATAGTTTTCATCCACTTTATTTTTTATTCACCTTCTAAACTCTTTTAGAGTGTGGATATGTTTAAGTATTGTGATATTTCAAAATTAACTGCCGTTTTCTAGATGTTCCTAGAATTTGTCATTGTTCTTCTCAACATCTTAGTTAGCTCTACACAATATGTATTTTCATTTATATTCTAAGTGGTAAAATTCCTTCAATATTTTCACTGAGGGACTTAAATTTCTCCTTCAATTCATTGTTTATACACTTCAGTAATGAGTCTAGGGTATTCTTGACTTGCTGGAAATGATCTGACTCTATTTTGTATTCTTTTGTTTTACACTAAGCTTTTTTAAAATCAGTCTTAGCATTTCCACTGGGAAACAAAAAGTTCAATTCAAGAAATCTTATGGTGCATGTCATATTTTTATGTAAAAGTTGCCCTCTATGCAAGCAGGCAAGCAAACAAAATGATTGGTAGGCAATGAACGTATTCTTTACAACATGGTAGTCAGTGATAAAAATAGATTTCATCTCAGAATAAGAAGATGCTACACTCAAAAAACTTAATATTAAGGGGTAAATATTGTTATGGCAGGCACAATACGAATAACTACTGTAACACTGCTCTTTTATTAAGCTTTAACAGTCTTCACTTATCTGGGTTGGACAATGGATTTATATAAATCCTCTGACTATATGCAGTTCAAGATGTATCTATGATTTATGGGAAAAAGGAAGAGAAGATAGTGGTGATAGGAAGACATGATCTCCAAAGAGAATTCTATTCTCAGAAAATAGTGCAATTAAAAAAATTATATAGTATATGTGATGACTGGTATGCCATATTTTACCCAATTTTATGGGTTGATTTATTTAGAAATTAAAACTGAAAGCTGAAATAAAAACTTGCAGCAATTGTTTTTACTCCATTGAAAAATCATTAACATAAACCCAAACACTAAAAGAACTCCAAATGATTGTATTGAAGAATAATTTATATCATAAAGAAAAACAGAAGAAATAAAAATAAAAGAAAGGAGGTGTTTCCTGGTGCGTATTATAATGAAAAAGGTGTGAGACAAAATAGTAGAGTCATGAGCGAGTATTATTATTCTAGGTGATGAATTTGACAGAGTGAAGGTGGTAGAGATAGCAGTACAAAGGAAAGACTAAGTACAGAATGGAAAAGAGGGCAGCCTTTCCTCTTGAGAGCCTTGAACTTCCCTCTCACAGGAAATTTAGGGGCAAAACAAGTCCTTGGAGAGGATTATAGAAATCAAGATGGGGGAAACCCAGGAGTGGTTGTGCAATTGTTCAGACTGATGGAAGACCAAAAGGTGAGGATCACAAATAGTGGGCACTGCATTTTCCAGAGGTACATGTCTATAGGAATGAAGCATTCATTGTCTTTTTTTTCCATACTCCCTAATGCCTCCATATCTTGGCCCCATGAAGCAAAGTCCTATTTGCTCCATGCTAGTTGCACTTCTGAATAAATACAAAAGCAATAATAGTAATGGGTGGTATTTGTATAGTACCTTAACATTTTCAAACCTTTCCCTATCTTCACTCCTTACTTTTTAATGACAGAAAAATGATCCATTTGTTCAATAAGAAAACAATATTCTCTTCATAGCTAGTTATATTATAGCTCATAAGATAAGACTTTTTGGCTATTATTTATACCCACAGAAAATCAGTAAAGACACATCCATATTACCCTCTTTATCAAAATATAATTTTCATAAATACGTTTATGGTTCAAACATCTGAATATAAATTCATTCTATTCTCATTCCTGGTCATATTCCATCTTGCCATACTCCAAAAGACTATCTAGCTTATTCTTATAATGAGAGTTTTATTGTTTTGAAAGATGCTATAATTAAATGAATCAATTGACTCTTGGCATTTTATTATACTTTGTTTTTACAAGAATATTTGTAAACTGATTTGGTCTATGATCTTAAGTACTTTTTTTTCTTGATAATGATCCATTGACATCATATTGACTTCTAGACTTCCCTTTCATTTTGTGTGTCACAGGTGCATCAATGAGAAAGGCATTTAAGACAACTAAGATTTCATCCACTTCCTATTATCCATTTTATCTGATAGTCAAATATGCATCTCCCTTTTCTGACATCACTTGGATTAACCAGGGTAGGGTTTTATCCAAGAAAGTCAGCACAGGGATTGTAAGGTGACTCAGTGTATAGGAAGCCTGGCCTGGAGTCAAGAAAATCTGTCCTCAAATCTGGCCTTAGAAAATGCCTATTTGTGTGACCTTGGACAAGTCACTTGAACCCTTACCTCTGTTCTGTCTTAGATCTGATACCAGTATCAATTCTAACATGGAAAGTCAGGCTTTAACACTAAATTTCTCTTTCTACTGAAAAGGGCAGTTTTCCCTAATATCCTTTGATGACCATATTTATGAGAAAATAGAAGAAACTCTGAATATGATAGGTGATGACTTGTATGAGATTATATTTTTCTCATCAAGGTGATAGTCACTCTGACTTTAACTAGGTCACAATTTTTTTCTTCTTTCATTTTGTTTTAAGGCAGCCTCACCTGAACTTAATTATAGTGATGATGCTTACAGGTCTGTGAATGGGACCATGTTTGATAAGCAGACAGTTTCTGTCTTCCTGCAATGCTACTACTTTTATCCCATATTCTTTCTTTAAAAATCTATAGTCTATAGATGTATAACCAATGCTAATATATCATTGATTTCTCTCTTTATATTTGTTTCATAACTTTTTAGGAAATCCCCAAGCAGGGAATGAAAGGTTTCTTCATGTGTCTAGATGCTTTCATATCTCAGAGAAATGGACAATTATCATATTTAGAGAAATAAATATGTGAATAACCAAAACTTGAATAGAGTGATTGAGATTTAGTTCAATTCACAAAACATTTATTAACTACTTATATATATGTGTACAAAGCTTTGCATAAATGAGACATAACTATATATGAAAAGATAGCTAGATCTCAAATGCACCTTGACAATATGTGATAATATCTGGTGTGCTAAAATGCATGAAAGCTGTCAGTGTGAAGGCATTATTAAACAATCCTGGAGTAAACAAAAATCATAGAATATTAGATTCAAATGGAAGCATTGATGAAAATTCTCTGCATATGTCAGCATTAATCATTTGTTATAATTTCATCTGATCCACAGTTGTCTGACATATGTCTTCATGTGATCCTCTGTGTGTAAGTTGATCTGTGGCTGATGTCCACAGTAGAGAAGGAGAGGTATAAAATTCATTGATTCTTGGTCTTCATTTTTAAAAAGTTAAATGTTCATGAAATATCAGTCAGAAGAAATCTTATATGTCTTCTACCACAAACTCCCACTAAAACAACAATTCTTTCTCCATCCTCTATGACAGATGCTCGTCTAGCTTCTGTCAAACCACTTCCAATGATGAAGCACTCACTAGTTTATGAGGCAGCCTTCTTTTTATGAGTAAGGCTACTTGTTAAAAAAATTTCTCTCCTTTTAGTGAAGCAAAAATATATCTCCTACCGATTTATCCACACTGAACAAGATCTACATTCTGAATCTCTGAAGACAGTCTACTTTTTCTTTCACATACTACTCCTAACATCAGAATATAGTTATCACATTTCTCCTAAATCATCTCTTCTGCAGACTTAACAAAGAATAGCACATTATACTGGTAGAAGCACTGGATCTGGCATGGGAAGACATCTTTCAGACATTAGTTCTGATGTTTACAAATATGGTCTTGGACAAACATTTTAACCTCCACAAATCTCAGTTTCTTCATCTGGAACTCCAAGGGTCCTTGTGGTTTTAAATTCCTAGGATGCCCACATCCTCAAGCAATATAGTTCCTAGACCCATAGATTTCTAATTTAAGTTACAGGTCCATTTTTACCATCTCTTCCTCTCCTGATTTTCCATTCCCTCTTAGTTATGATCTTCTTTTTCTTGTATGAAGATCATTCTCAGTCTGGTAACAACGACTAGACAACAACAGCATTAGCAGCAGCAGCAGTAGGCTAATGCACACTATGAACCCAGAACTATACTAAAAGCTTTAAATATCTCATTTTATTAAAACAATTGCAAAAATAGGGACTGAATAGTCTATTTCTCCCTTTGTATCATATAAACTTAAACCATTTGTTAAAAGAATGGCTCTTTTTCAACTCTAAATGTAGCTATACAAATCTTTTTGTTGTTATTGTTCTAAGCATTCTTACAAGTCTCAGTTCATCTTGAGATTTAGCCTTCCTGTGGTCATTTTTAGTTTCATCTTTCCTTTTTATTTGTTCTTGGTTGTGGTTCCCATCCTATATTTTCTTCATGACCTCTAAAATCAGTGTTTATCAGAGAGTTCCCTGTGCAGCATATTGATTTCTTTTGATTCCTTCCTACTCTCTTCCTCATTGGGACTATTTCTGATTGTATTTTCAGAAATTCATTTTTTAAAGATGCTCATCCCTCCTGAGCCATATACTTTTTTTCTTTTATTTTTCCTTTAAGAATATCTAGCATACAGCCTAAATCATACCTATAATTCTTTTAAATCTATTCTAGTCTCTAAGATACATATCTAAATATCCCTAGTATTCTTAACCTTTCCTCGTTATAGTCTTAAGACATCAAGGTCTCTTTCCATTCTTCCAATATCAGCAACTTGTACTTTCTTATTGCTAGTAATTAATTCCAGAATAGTTGTTTCTCCGTGTTACTTCTGAAATTAAGGACATTTTTAGCATGGAAAGTCAAGAATTTATTTTATGCTCTGATTTTAGTATGGTTAGAAAACCAGCAAATATCTAGAAGGTTAAGACTTCCTACTTGTATTCTGTCTTGATTCTGTGTGCAATTATATCTTTGGGAAACATCATCTACATCCTCCAAATATCAAAGAAATCTATGATATCTGACAATAATATTAATGGTTCCCTCGTTATGTGTCCTTGTCTAAATATCATCCAATGTGCTTCCACAATCATATACTTTGCATTTTTATTTGAAACTCTTAAAGTACTTAATATGTATTATTTCTAAAAAGAGTTACATTATTTTCTATATTATATTGTATTTTATTTATCTGAGCAGCTAGATGGTACAGTAAACAGAACACTGAGTCTGGAGTCACTAATCTCCTCCACGTCATTGATAAAATGAACTGGAGAAGGAAAGGGCAAAGTGTTTCACTATCTTCACCAAGCAAACCTAAAATAGTGCCATGAAAAGTGAGAGGTTATTGAAAGAGCTGAACAACCACAAATATTGTATTTTCCAACTAAATTCTAAGCTATATGAAAATAGGGATGATGTAATATCTTAATGAATGGCTCCTAGTATCAGCATGTAGTAAGCAATGAATAATCAATCTATATCTGTATATAAACATATATATATATATATATAGAGAGAGAGAGATCTCCCCCACCCAAATGGAATTCTGTTTTCTCATTGATGCTGAACTATGTCATTATTCCTTACCTCTTCCATTATGTATGTTTATTTTGGGCAAAGTATGTTCTTTTGTATAATATTTCAGTCATGAGGTTATTCTACCAAATCTTAATGATGGCAGTATATTTACCTCAATTGCTTTATTATCCATGATTAAGCCAACAGATACACTATTTTCCTGTTTCCTCTTTGAAATAAAATATATTGGTATGTGTAATTGTGGCCTAGCCTCAGTTCCTTGTATTAAATATCCAACACATGTTCCAAGAAATATTCTAGTTGACAGTGATTTGTATACCAAAGTTTAAGTGTAGATGTTCATTGCATGGATAGAAAAGTTGTAGATATAAATGTTGTTGTTAGTGTAGATATCAGTGTTAGTAGACATAGGCACTAGGTATGTAAAATTTATGTCACAAATTTTTGGAATAAAAAAGCACACATCTACTAGGCCATGGTTAGGGTATTTTTGCCCTTAAAGTAAAACATCCTTTTGAAGAATGTCTATATACAAAGTCCCTTGTTTTAAATTAAATTTAAAAAACTAAACAAAAAAATTAAGTGGCTATTATACGCTCAGCATTGTAATAAACAATGTTTTCAGAACCATGTTCAGACCATCTAATGGCAGAGACAGCAAGCAAACAAATATAATCTAAGAATATATAACAAAGGATAAATCTGCAATAAGCAAAAGGTTAAAGTAATGTCTATGGAATTATTAATACAATATTTCCCTTCCCACCTAATCTCTCTCAACTTAATTGATAATTTTTTTTGTTTTCTTAATTGCACATTATGAGTATTATCCTATTTGTTTTTTTAGATAGAATAATTTTTCTTTGGAATAATGAGAAATTCATTTTCTAATCTTGATCCTAACATTTTCCCCACAAAAAAAAAAGAAAGAAAATGAAGCATCTTCAATACATAATCACCAATACAATAAAAGAGTTCTCTGTATCTTTCTGAGTGCCTGCGGGGGCTTGTTATATTTATTTTGGTTGACAGTTTGCTTGGATCATTTTCTTTTGAGATAAAGGATTGTTTAATGGCGAGCTCATGTTCAGAAGTGCTATGGAGGTAGAAACACTTGTGTTTTCTAACATTCTGAAATGAATCAATATAACTGATGTGCTGAAGGTGGATGACATGTAACTTTTCTATATTTAGGTATGTTGTGTGGCCTGCTCAGTAATTTGGTTTTTAGAAGGAATTGGGGCCTGTTCAAATCTAGCATTTTGATGAAAATGCCATTCATAATACAGTAATGGTAATGTTCTAGTCATGTAGTTGTTTAGGAGTCTGTCTCAGCTATTGTAAATTCACAACTGTCAATTACAGTAATATTTCTACAACTTCGCATTTTCTTTCCTATTGTCTAAGTCTACTAATTTATTTAGGGAATAACTATACTTGTGATAAACATTGGATCATATGCAATTATATCTAGAACACAGTGTTTAATAAATGCTTGTTGACTCACTAATTGGACTGTTGACATGACAAAATCTAAATCTGCCAAAAAGATGCAGAAAATAAATATATCCTGGGGAGTAGAAGTTTTCACTTACTTTACAGTTAAACAGGAAAAAGGGTCTTTTTTCATTGATTTATAACTGAAAGACTTAGAAGTCACCTAAACTAATCCCTTCATTTTACAGTAAGGGACTTGAAGCTCAGGGAAGGTAAGTGAATTTTTCTTTTTTCCCCCAAAAATGTTTACGTTCTATCTAATAGTAACTCTAAGAAAGAAGGACAGAGGCTTGGCAAATGGGGTCAAATAACATACCCAGAATCACAGAGCTAGGAAGTGTCTGAGGCCAAATTCCAAGCCAAGTCTTCTTGACTCAGCCTCCATACCTGGCACCCTATCCAGTGTGCCACCTGGCTACCCTGCAAGACTTTTCCAAAGGCATTCAGTTACTAAGTTGTTGAATGGTGATTCAAACTCAGGTCTAAAAAAATATCTTTCTTCTGGACAGGTTTCTAGTAATTTTACTCCCCATCTTGGCTACATTTTAACCTTTTTTTTTTTAAGTGTAAAGGCTGAAACTAAAAACTTAACTGCTCTTCTCAGGTAGTTCCAGCTCTCTAATGGGTATAGCTGTCTTCTCAGTTTTAAGGATAGGGGCCTATTTAGAATTCATAAGTAGTCCTTATCGTTACCAGAAAATGGTTATGTTTTTTGAAACTGCCAATTAGGAGACAGGAAATTGCTCTTCCAGACCAAAATCCTGAGAGTAGCTCAATCAGTCAATCTACCATCAATTTATTACATGCTTATAATGTGCTGGGGACTGTCCTGCCTTCCTTGGAGCCACAACGAAAATAAATGATGAAGGGATATTTTGTTCCTTTTGTATGTTCCTTTTGTTTTTGCTCAGCAATGTTTCCAGTTTTTGTTTTGTTTTTGGTATTGTTGTTTACTTGGTAACCAATTGGAGAGTTCTCCATTATCTCCCATTTCTCTGAGTTATCATGATTGTAAAAGATTCATCCCCAGCTTACACATGGTTTTTAAAACTTGATGATGCAGAAAATATCTGTGTTTGCAATTAACACTGGACCCCTTAAGCCAGTCCACCTCCATTAGACATCTGCTCCAGTATCTAGTTTTATCATACCTTTCTTAGGCACTTAGTAAATATATGTTGAAATGAAAAAATTAAACCTTAATGAAAATGTTTCCAATATAACATAATTCATTTTATGGCATTAGTAAAATGATTTTTTTTCTTGAACATAATCCAATCTTTCTTATTTTAGGAGTAGTCAATGATATTTGCTTTTATTTTCTTTAAATTTGATTCTTCCAAAGCTAAGAACAGAAAAAAAATATTTATTAACTTGCTGCTAATTGAAGTTTTACTATATTGGGCTTGTAATATTTTTCTATCTTTAATACTGAAACTGATGATGCTTAAGTCATATTGTGATTGTTTGGAAAGAAAAGGAAATTTCCCTTTTCATTAAACTTTAAGGGAAAAAGACCTCTTAAAAGGGTTTAAGGTCCATAAAGCTTTATCTACAGGATAGTCTGGACCTATGATTTCATAGATTTAAGGACTAAGAGATCCATTTCTATAGGGACCATTTCTATAATTTATCATAGAGAATTGCCCAAAACATTGAAATATTTGGTGATTTACCCAGAGTCATACAGTCAATGGCCTGACTTGAATTCAGATTTCCTAGCTTAGAGCCGTTTCTCTATCCACCACAGCATGCCACCTTTCAAAGCTTTAGCAATATGTACAAATTTTTAGAGCTCCCCTTCTTCTACCCCCATCGTCCACTATTCTAACAATATCATATATCCTTTAAATTACCTTCTCCAAAGAACATGTCCCCATCTTCTTTCTTCTCCGTTGTTTATACTTTTCTCATTTTTTCCCTTGAAATGCCTTTACCTAAAAACTGCAAGTTCATTTATCACCAATCATTTTTGTCAACCTGAACATTGTTATCTGACCCCGTTCCCTGGTGGTCTGATCATATTTATGCGTTTTCAATTCAAATCAAATTTAATGCTGCTGCCCCATGAGATGCTGAGGGCTATCAAAGCTGCCTTATTTGAAGATGGACAGTGATGAGATGTGGCTATTTCTATCGTTACTTCTTCCCCCAAAGGTTCTTTTTTATCTAAGAAGTGCCTGGTACTCATTAATTCAAATATATACATCTGTGTTGATAAATAGGTATTATCACAGGAAACAGACATTGCAGAATCTTCTCCTGCTTCTATAGCAACCTCTTCTCCCTTCTCTTTATTTCTTACAAATAAAGTTTCGAGACTTGGTGAAGTTGGGAAACAAAGATTAATTGCAGCCATCACAGACAGAATCAGGAATTGTGTGAGACTTGTTTGCTGCATGTGAGGCTGTGACATTGTGTTAGGCCTTGTCATGGCTAGAGGGCTGACAGTCACAGGAATGCCGTGCAGTTAGTTATAAACCAAAAATGTGAATTCAAGGGAAAGTATTGATCAAAAAAAAAGAAAGAAAGAAATGACTTCTCTCTTTGGCATGTGTATAAATACAGGTACCATCTGGGTATATATTAACATATGCTAACTATAAAAATATATTATTTTCATAAATAAATAGACTAAAAATTCCCCCCAAAATATCAGCCCCCCACTAAACCCTCACATGAATATCTACTGGAAATCAAGCTAAATCTTTTCATGATGTAGAATATCCTTGGTTAAATTAGAGAATAATTAATTTGATTCAAATTTTTTTCTTGAATTATTGGTGAATTATATAAATTATGTTAATTGAGAGAAAAATATGAAAATATTTATTTTGGTCATCTCTTCCTAATATGAGGTTTTTCCACACCTTTAATAAATTTATTTGATATTCCCTCCCCACAGCCCCATTCCCCAGCCAACTTCTTTTTAGACCGGGTACAATTAAACTCATATAGAATGTATGAATATAACTTCAGATGGGGAAATTATTCAAACCTTTAGAATTTATTTTAATAATAGTATTGGTTTAGCACTTAGGTACAAAGCAACAGTAAGGCTCTTGGGACAGAAAGAGAAAAATAGACTCTGGCTTCAGAGACTTCCCACTGGTACTGGTGGTGGTGTATTGGGGCAGTGGGGCAGCCAATTAAAACAGGCACCTACACACTGCAAGAATGGACAATATACTTCAAGGAAGGAGAGATTTCTATCAACCAAGGACAATCAGGAAAGACATCCCGTAGAAATGTCATATAAATAGAACTTTGAAGGAAGCTAGGTATTTTAAGAGGTAGAGTTGAAAAGGAAATGCATTCTAGCCTACATGTTTAATCTATGCAAAAGCACAATGAAGGGCAATGAAGAATCACAGGAAATAGGGTAGGCTGGGTTCAGGAGGGAGGCAGATTGGAAGATCAAATTGGCTCTCACATAAGGTAATATGGAGTATAAAGAAAGGTTAGCTCACACAAGATTGTGAAGGCTTTGTTTCAACTTTCTACAAAAATGTCCAAGACAAGTGCTTCTAAAATTTGAGCCAGAGCATATTCTAAAGCACACCCCAACTCATTCAGGTCCCCAATATCCCCCCCTATCAATTGAAGAAGATGCAAAACTAAAGTCAGAGTGTTTACCTACATATCAAATTATAATGAAAAAAGGGGTTGAATCTGACTCAAAAATTATTCCAAGACTTTAATTTTTAATTGGTTCTTGGATATTTCAAAGAAAAAGCGGCACTTTTTTCTCTTTACTTCCAAATGCTTAATGTCTAGTATATATAGCTTTAAGCACCCTTTAGTATATACACACTTTTTTTTCTGGAAAACTATTATCAGGAAATTCAAAATGTGAACCACTTCAGTAGAGGCCAAAATGCATAAACACTAAAACCTATACACAAAAATGTAGGCCCCCATTCTACAGATTTTTTTTTCCTGGAGTTGCCCTCTGCTCTTTTACATTTAATCTCTAATATCCCAGGTCCATTGGTTGGGATAAATGAAGGATGGCGGATGAGGCAACATGGGCTGATAGAAGCTAACAAATTGAATGCTCATAGCATACTTGAAAAAGAAAAAAAAAGTAAAGGAAGAAAATATTATAGTTGCTGCCAGAAACCATTTAGTTGCACATTAAAATAAAACATTTATTCAAGTTCTATGCATTCTATCAAAGTGATCTGTTTATAGGTAACAAACAACTAGCATTACCAAGGGATAGCTATTTGGTCAAGATTTCATGCTGAAACTGAAAATCTTTAATATTTCCTTAAATTTCTTATAAATAAAAATATAGATTAGAGAATAAAAACAGGGTGGAAATATTTGCATCTTGTAAACATGGTCACAAAAATTATAACATACATATTATATATGAAAATAATATAGAGATCTGCATATTGGAATACTTATCTATTTTAATTATATGTGTACACATATGTATATATAGCTATGTAGGGAAAACATCACATCTGCCTAAATTTTCACTTAATTATGTTTTGTAACTCATTTCTACTTCCTTTGCTTTGGTTAGGCACAATTCTCCTTTAGAGCTTTATATAGTTTTTCTCTAGATAAAAGTTGTAATGGACCTTGCAAGGACTGTAACTGGGTTTAATCAAGCTGTCCTTTGTTTATTGACTGACTGCCTAGAAGAGTTAAAGGAGAGGATCAAGGGATGAAGTCAGAAATGATGAAAGGCTAGCAGGGAAATTTCAGTAAGCACTGTTGTGGCTTAGGAAGGACAAAGATGACTTGCCCTTTTATCTAAGCCAGATTAAGGCTACTTCACCCCATCCTCAAAAAGAAAATTATGGTTTTATGGTCTGGACTCCCTTCTTGCCTCCTTAGGAGGGGATTTTTTTTCTTTAGCAAATTATAGACCTTAATGGTCAGTATAAGTATGAAGTGATAGTTATGACCCCCACTGTCTAACTTAAACTGGGTTCCCAGGCTCCTTTCAGGTATTGGCTTACATTTTCCTAACACAACTTTAAGATACCACTCCACATACATTATAATAAAAAATATATCTTAAAAATTATAAAAATCTACTGTGTACCCAGCTATGGAGAAATATCTTTTAATGGACTGCTACTTTCCTTCAAAACTGTTAACTGTAAGGGCCAAAATTGTAAGGGGTTAAAATTAAATGGTTGGGCTAAATTATTAACAGGGTTAAAATTAAAGGGTTGGACTGAATTATTTAAAAGTATGGTTGCCAGGAATTATTACTCAATTCCAAATTGTTTTCATGGCAACTTATTTACAAACGGAGAAAAATAAAAGTAAGAAAATCAGAGAGAATAGACAGTTACTCTCGCCTGGTCTGAACCAGGAAGAGCTTAAGAAGCCCAGCAAAGGGGGCCCAGAGGTAAATTAAACAAGGGTTCTAGCCACAAAGCCTTCTCCAAGATGAGGAACCTTTCCGGAGGCTAGTACCTTCAGAAAAGTCAGGAAAAGGAGTCAATCTTCCTCATTCACCCATGTGGTAGTCTTAATAGAAGCATTCCTCAGTCAGAGCTCCTCCAAGGTCAAGCTGAAGGCAAACAAACTCATCACAGGAAGTTCTTGGCATTTTTAAAGACCATTTCTTTTCATCACTTCCTGTGCCTTCCTTTCATTTTATGTGGACCAATTGCAGCTAAAGCTTTGTTTAGGATTGCCCAGGGGGCAGACAGTGGGTTCTGATTCATCACCCACTTTCACACACATGGGTCACAGACCTCCCCCACTTAAGGATAAGTGGGGTATATATGTTTCTGGTGATTCAATCTAAAAAATAAACAAGGGAGAGTTAATCCCATCTTCATATATCTATCTGCCTATCTATCCACCCATCTGGGAAGGCCTTTCCTGGTTCCTCCAGTCTTCCCTTTGCCCAAAAAAACTCCTACAAAAAGTCATCTAGAAAAAAAAAATATCTCCATATCCTCCTATCTCTCTGATCTTAACCCATTACAATCTATCTTCTGACATCATCATGCCACTGAAACTCTTCTCTCCAAATAGCCAATTATCTGATAGTTGCCAAATCCTCAAAGCCCTTTAATACCTCACCTCTTCCCACCTTTCCAGTCTTCTTGTACCTAACTCCCCAATACATATTCTTCAATCTATTGGCTCTGGCCTCCCAGCTATTCCACAAACTAGATGTTCCATCTCTTGGCTCTGAGTATTTTCTATGTCTCCCTTGACTGGAGTGCTCTTCCTTTTCTGTTCTGTATATTCACCTCCTTGGCTTCCTTTAAGTCTCAATTAAAATTCCTTCTTCCACAGGAAGCCTTCTCTAACAACTCTTAATTCCAGTGATTTCCTTCTTTGAATATTTCCTGTTCATCCTGTATATAGCCTGCTTCATATATATTTGTTTGCATGTCATCTCTCCCATTAGAGTGTTATCTCCTCAAGGACACTATCTTTTGTATCTGTATCCCCACTGCTTAGCATAATGCCTGACACAAACATAGTAGACATTAATAAATGTTCATTGATTTATCTTCTCTTCTAAGCTTACTGTCTATTTTGTAGATAATAATAAATATAACTATTATATTCTTTATATATAAATAATACATTTATTTAATTATTATTAAATATTTAATTTAAAATTTAAATTATTAAAATACATAAGATATATATGTGTATATATATATACTTATTTATATTCTGTAAGTAAGCTCCTTGAGAACAGGGGTTATGACTGTTTTTTTTATCATTATTTATCATGCTGTCTGGCATGTCATAAGTGCTTAATAAAAAGCTTGTTGATTATAAGCATGAGTTATATGGTCATGAAAAATAAGGAGTGATTCAGGTTAGACACAAAATGGTAGGTAGAATAAGAAATGGTTGAATGATTTATCACCCAAAAAGAATGATTAATAGGTTATGTTGACCTAGAGGAAAACTCTCTAGGAATAGCCCCAGAAGACTGTCTTTTGGCTTATATTGTTCAACATTTTAATCAATGACTTGGATGAAGTTACAGATGGCACACATCACATTCACAGATGGCAAAAAGCTAGGGAGAATAGCTAATACTTTGAATGACAGAATGAGGATACAAAATTTCTTAACAAGCTAGGAAAATGTGACAATCAGTAATCAATCAATATATATACTTCATAAGAACCTAGTATATATAAGTATTCTGTTGCATGCTGGGGTAACTGAGAATGAGACAATATCTACCTTCAAGGAGTGTACATTCTATTGACAAATCTGGCAAGATGAAACTTGATGGGTATAAAATTTCTAGTCTTTCACCTGAGTTCAAAAAGGTATAAACTGTATGAGTATGTGATGTAGACATTTCACAAGTGTACTCAACAATTCACAAGTGATAATAATTATTATAATTAATATGATTAAGCAATAAAATATGGGAGCCAAGATAGTTAATGTGTTTTATAATGGATTTAGTATATAGAATGAGCAAGGTCCCACTTTCTGTGCCAAATCAATACAATATTTCAAATATTGTGTACAATTCTGATCATCACATTTTAGAAAACTTTGACAAACTAAAACATCAATTTAGGAAGTTTAGCAGATTGGTAAGGGGTTACAAAGCCAGGGCATAGAAGAATAAGGAGAAGGCATTGGGCATATCTAGCTTTGAGAACACTTAGGGAAGAGGTGACAGTTGTGTGTAAATATATGAAAAAAAGACATTTGGAAGAGATATTAGATTCATTTTTTTCCTGGATCCAAAGCACAGAATTTAAAGCAATGAACAGAAGTCTGAAACATGCAGCTTTGGGCTTGAAATAAGGGAAATAAAAACAACAAACTTTTGAAATCTTAGAGTGATCCCCAAGCCTAATGGGATGCCTAGAGACATAATGAAATCCTCATTAAAGGATATCTTTAAGAAATGCAATGCAATGATCCAGAACAATTTGGAGAGATGTATGAGAAAGAACACCATCCACATTCAGAGAAAGAACTGTGTAAATAGAAACACTGAAGAAAAACAACTGCTTGATCACATGGGTCAATGGTGATATGATTGGGGATGTAGAGTCTAAGCGATCACCCTGGTGCAATTATCAATAATATGGAAATAGGTCTTGATCAATGACACATGTAAAACCCAGTGGAATTGAGCGTCGGCTATGAGAGGGAGGTGAGAGGAGGGAGGGAAAGAACACGAATCTTGTAACCATGGAAAGATATTTTAATTAATTAATTAAATAAAATTTTACAAAACTTAAAAAAAAAAAGAAATGGCTGGGGACATTCTGAGGGATGTTAGAGAGGGGATTTCTGTTCAGTTACAGGAACTTCTTCTTAAGGGATCTCTATAGTTCCTTATGACTCTGAGATTTTAGGTTGCTGCCATTTCCTTCTCTGAAATAGCCACCCTCTCAGATATGGACAGAGGGTCCTTGAGACCTGACCCCATTGGACTATTTTGGAATCCATAGTGACAGTTTTGAAAAGGGAACCTTCTTGACCTCAAAGGCCTTGCTCACCAATTATGAATCCCCTTCCTTTGTTCACACCATTTAAACTAGGCATAAAATGTTTCGCAAATAAACTCGACTTGTCTTCATAGTGAAATTCTGACCAAGCAGAATTTTATGGTTGTAGGTTTTGAAATAATATTTTAATACCAATATAATAACAGCACTATTCCTCAAGAACTCAAGGTTCATTGCTAAAAGCATTAAGAACTCTCTGAGCAGCTCTTAAAAATGAAGCTAATGTTATTATCCTCATTTTACAGATATAGAAAGCAAGGGTTAAGGGGCTTGCTCAAGGTTATGTTACAAGTCACTGAGAGCTGGGAACAGACCTCCTGATTTCCCCCTCATGCTGTTCTAACTCTTAGGTTACACTACCTTCTCCAGTAATGTATAGGTTCAGTGTAATTTCTTGTAACAATTTTCTTTTACCATCCTCTTTGTTTCTTACATATCTATTAAAGGCAATTCCCTTTCCCTCTGTCTCTCAGCCCCTTCAATCCTTCAGGTTTACAGTAAAAACTACAAATTCGTTGAGATTCCCTTATATGCTACAATTAGTTAAATGCATTTATTCTAAGGAAGGGGGAAAAAACTTTATTTCTTTATGTCAGCTTGTGATTTTCTATTTTTGTTGCAGACTTCAGCTCCATGTTTAATTATTACACTGACTTGAAGTAGATAAAAAAGGTTAAGTATATTTTTTTACCTCTTGCTAACTAAATGTAATCATGTTTATAATGCGCTAAGTAAAAAAAAAAAAGAGTGCATATTGAGCATTTTCTCACTAACTGACAGAACCCTAATTAGTGAGCAAAATGCATTCTTATTTATTGCTGCTTTCTTGTAAATTAACCTTTCAAAAAGAAACTGGCCTCAAAAACTTGAATATTTTAACGTGATTAAATACCTACCAACTACAATAAATTGAGCATTTTCCCCCATGAATTTTGCTTCTCCAGCAGGATATAATTTTCTCATAAATTATAAATTTGATCTTTCAAAAATACTCTTTCACTTTTATTCTAATCAAGGATCTATAATCTCTTTTTTATAGGAAAAACCCGTTTAGCTCTGAAACTGAAGTGTAGCTCTTTCTCTTTTTTACTCTGAGATATTTATAAAGTCCATTAATTTACATCAAATGCTAATCTAATTAATTCATAATAGATTAAGTTTAATAAAAGAATACTTTTGATTTATAATGAAGGTACATAATGAAACTTTAAAAGAAAAAGCTCATTGACCACCTAAAAGGTATTTTACTTAATTTGCATAAGTAGCAAAGTTAGTAAAAATATGTAGCACTTATATTTTAATCACATTATTCTATCTTTATTCACTTTAGAGTTGCTGCTCTTTGGCAATGAAGATTCTGCTAGAAACTTTCTCATTTCTAAGTTCAAAGGGCATCAAAATGTAGTCAGTTGCTGCCTTAGATTAATCACTGCTATTTTTATTCCCCATAAAGAACTCATGTCAAATTCTATAACCTTGATCTTACAATCAGTGTCATATCATCTTTCGTTAAAGAACCAGATGTTGTCAATTTGCAGTTTACAAATTTAAATAATATACTAATTTAAAATACCACCTCATTAGAATTATAAAGAAAGTGTGTTTCCTTGGCATATAACCACTGAATAATTAAAAAAAGAACTGACAAGTTATTATGAAAAATTTGACAGTATTTTCAATTAAAATTGGTTATTCTAAATATATTCAATAGATTATATACCTAAATGCTACATGAGAGTCAGTGTTAAAATTTTGTATTAAATCCAGCAAATTAGGTGCAGAATTTGAACGTACTATGGATAGAAAAAATGCCAAGAATGAAAGTATACGGTGGCAGTATTAAAATATTCTTACTGGCAGGCTAAAAGGAAGTCAAATGGGGCCTGAAATACTAGCAACATCTTGTCAGCTTTCTGCTGTTTGCCCAGTTGGCTTCCTTTTTGTCCTGTGTCTTAATGTATCCATTAAGACCAAAAGGAATAGAAAGCCGATTGGAAAAGCTGTGTTTTCATCAATTAGTTGGGGGAGAGAGAAAGAGAGAGAAAGAGAGACACACAGAGAGACAGAGACAGAGACATAGAAAGAGACAGAGACACACAGAGAGACAGACAGACAGACAGACAGGAGAGAGAGAGAGAGAGAGAGAGAGAGAGAGAGAGAGAGAGAGAGAGAGAGAGAGAGAGAGAGAGAGAGAGAGAGAGAGAGAGAGAGAGAATGAGAATGAGAATAAGAGACAGAAACTGAGAAATTAGGGAAGGACAGAGAGAGATACAGAGGAACAGAGAAAAAATAAAGGGGCACTTTAGAGAACCAGTAGTGCTATTGACCTAAAAGGTGCCATTTGGAGTCAGTATGTGTGGCACTTTCTGATTCTTACATCGATTTTTGACCATGGAAAAATCATTTTATCTTCCGTTCCTTATAACTGAAAGGAAAGGAAAAAGTGTCCAAAAATAAGTATATATATTTTTAGATTGGCATATATATTTATATAGCGATAGATACACACAAAATTCAGTCAGTACACATTAGTTTATATATTGAAGTAATAATAATAATAATAATAATGAATATTCACATAGCCACATAGTACCTTCTATGGACCAGAAGTTATGCTGAGTGCTTTATAATTATCATCTCATTAAATCCTTTCAGCTGCTCTGGGAGGCAGTTTTCAAATCTTCCTGACTAGTCCTAGTGCTCTATTCACTGATCCATCCAGCTATCTTGGAAATGGAGGGCAACCATTGAAAACTAGATGTTAATTTTTCAAAAAGTTATATCAATATATCAATAAAACAAAGACCGAAAGAACTCATAGGACAAGAAGCCACATCATACTCCCAACCTCTAGTTAGTTTGACTTTACTAAGGCAAAACTAAATAAGCTAAAAGGCTACAAATTTCTTAAAAACATATTTCTCTTCCTGTTCTTCTAGTATCAGCATTTTGACTCCTGGAAATTCTGGCTCCATTCTTCTTTTTTTCTCTCCTTCTTCTTAAAAAGGATAATCATTAAAAACACCAATGAAAAGCAACTGCTTGACTACAGGGGTTGAGGGGATATGACTGAGGAGAGACTCTAAATGAACACTCTAGAGGAAATACCAACAACAGGGAAATGGGTTCGAGTCAAGAACACATGTGATACCCAGTGGAATCATGTGTCGGCTATGGGAGAGGGAAAGGTGGTGGGAGATGGATCGGGGAGGAAAAGAAAATGATCTTTGTTTCCAGTGAATAATGTTTGGAAATGATCAAATAAAATAATGTTTAAAATTTAAAAAAAAAGATAATCATAACCACAATTTTTAAAGTTCTAGTTCTGATTATTTTATTCAGCATAAGCTCTTATAGTTCTTGCCATATTTCCTCATATAAAAGGATATATTTAAATATATTACATATTTATCATTGTTCTTTCATAATCTCTTGCAGGACTAAACATATGAGTGAAGTTCATGAATATAATTTATTTATCAATTATGTGAATGTTGAACATAAAAGTTGTCTTTCCAAAACTGCCAAACTAAGTTTCCATTTGGTCTTAGCAGCAGTGTTGGAAGGTGTTTCTACACAGCTGAGTCAACATTAGATTTTTATCACTTAAAAGATATATTTTTGTTATCATAATGCATGTGGGGTGGAGAATCAATGTCATCTTGAATTCATCTCTTTCATTGCTAGGGAGTTTGAACATTTTGTCATGTTGTTAAAAGTATGTGTTAATCTCTTTGAAAATTGTCTATTTACATCCCTTTACCATTGGTAGATCGGGGAGAGTAAATTATTTGTCTGATAAACTCATGTCTTTTCTTTATAATTCTGGGTGTCAGACCTCAGTCTGTTATATCACAACAGATTATTTTTTCTCAGTACATCCTTTCTTTCAAAAATTAGCCATTAATTTTCTCAGTGAAAAATCCTCTTTCCTTTATATATTTAAATTCATTGATTTTTATCATCAGGGATTTCTTTGATTAGTAAAATATCTCTTCCTTTCTATAACTGAGACAAATACATTATTTCTATTTCTTCCAGTTTTTTTCAGGGAAATCCTATATGTAGAATTCTGATACTGTTTTGAGTTTATTGTGGTATATGATGTGAAGTATGAGTATCAAAACACGTTTTTCATCTCATTTTCCCAGTAGTTTTTATTGAATTGTGACTTCATTCTCCAGTGTTTTTTGTGTGTGGATTTATTTTTTCAAAGTAATCTTTCATTGAGATTTATTCTAGGTTCTTTCTTGCTCTGTTAACCTATTTTTCTTCTGTTTTTAGTATGACCGTTTTGTATCATTATCACTTTAATTTAGATTTGGATATCTGGTATTTCTAGGGCTGTTTTTCAGTTTTCTTTTTTCATATTCATCTTGATATCCTTTCCCTCATAAATTTATATGTGAACATTGTTATGCTTTTAGCTAATACTATGGAATAATCAAATAACATTTTGACTGATATTGCATCAAACTTGTAACTTTGTTTGAGAATGATTTTTAGATAGGACTAAATCTTTAATAAAATATGATGACCAACTGTAAACTTAACTATTATCAGCAATGCCAGAATCCAGGACAATTCTAAGGGACTCATGACAAAAAAGGTTATCCACTCCTATAGACAGAACTGGTGGAGTCTGGATACAGATTTAGGCGTACTTTACTTAATTTCCTCTATGTATTTTTCATTAGTGTAAGCAAAATGTGTCTTCTTCCACAGTATGAACATGGAAATAAGGTCCTGTATAATAATACATGTATAACCTATATCATATAACCATTGCTTTGGAAAGGGAGGAAAGGTAAAAGGAAAGGAGAGAATATGGATTGCAAAATGTCAGAAAACATTTATTGAAAATTGTACCAACATGTAATCTGGAAAAAAAATGTTAAAAAAGGCTATACCTTTATCATTGTCTCTTACTAGCATTCTGTATCTGCTCAGGGCACTGACTGTGTCCAATTCTGGGAACTGGTTCCTTGTCCCAAAGAAGAATTTTGGAATTTTGTAGTACCAATAATTCAGAAGACATTAGAAAATATTTTTCATCAAACACCCAAACCAACTCATCGGCAATGATATGCAAACCTCAGGTTGTTATCATGGCTTCTTCTGTGGTGCTAGGACTCTTATGGCCCCCATATCCTCAGAATTAGGCCATAATAACCTTCTTAGGACATACCCTGAGATATAAGAAATCAACAATTTCCAATTCTGTATTACAAAACAAAGTATTTCTGGGAATATCCGAAAAGCCAATGATGGCAAAGACATGACGCCCTGTTATTTCTGGCCAAGAGCAAACTTTGCCAAGGTGGCAAAATAATTTCAGTGACTTTCTTGACACTCTTTTGAGCTTTGCTGTCAAGTCCTTATAGAGCATTAAGTAATGTTTGGGTTATGACAACCTGACATTCCTTTTCTACAGGAATTCATAGTCATGAAACATTGTAAAAGAAAGGACATACTCAGGTATTTTCATCCACAGTGCCCACACCCTGTTTCCCTTCTTTTGCAATGATTTAGGGTTCAAATTCTAGCCTCTTTCTCACCCTATCAGTAAAAGTCTTTCCCTTCTAAGGTCCTTGGGACTGTCATTGTACAACCTTTTAGCTGATGAGGAAAAAGAGGTGCACAGTTTTCCTCAATGTTTGGTGCATGAAGGAATTGCTTCAGGGATACTGGGATGTTATCTTTATTACAAAGTCTGATAGGAAAAAAAGATACTGACTGGGTATGATGCCAGAAACAGTAGGGCTGCTGGAAAGCTGACATGCAGGTATAGAAACTAGAGAAGTGTGAATCATGCTAAGAAAAAATGAAAACGAAAAAAATAAAACAAAAACCATTTTGCAGTATAGAAGGCAAAGAAATTAGATTTATGGAGTTGTACCCATTAACTAACTAAAAGGCAGACTGAAAGTGTCCACATTAGCTGGTACATAGCTGCATTTGCCACCCAGGGACACGGTAAAGGGCAGCAAGGTGGCACAGGGGATAGAACACAGGGTTTGGAATCAGAAAGGCTCATTTTCATGAATTCAAGTCTCATTGGCTAGCAGTGTTGACCTTGGGCAAGCCACTTAACCCTGTTTGCCTCAGTTTCTCATCTATAAAATGAGCTGGAGAAGGAAATGGAAAACTTCCAGTATATTTGCTGAGAAAACTGCAAACAGGGTCATAGATAATTGGACATGACTGAAATGACTAAACCACAGCAAGACGTGACAAGGGAGGAGAGCTCCGGAATTCCTAAGTGGTAAGGGAAATCATTTAGAAATCAACCAAGCTTGTGCAAAGTGGGTTGTGTTTTGGATAAGTCCCCAAACTAGATTAATGTGTGTCTGTTTCACTGATCCATTATAATCATAAATTGTTTTTGAATATTATTTTCTCTGAAAAAAAAGGAAAGAAACTTTGCCACTAAGGTTGTTGATAAGTGAAGTTTCTTTGCATACATTGTCAAATTTCAGTTGTATTTAACAGTAATTGATGCAAATATGATCTGTTGCTCTGAGTTAAATGAAATGATCAACATCTCAGAAGGATTCGTCAATACTATAACAAGTATTGAACAGTAAATAAAGCATGAGATTTCACCCAAAGAGCCTTTTCATTTTGCTTGGAGGAGGAAAAGGACAAAGGCATTTCCTCTGAAGAGGAAAAGTCAGACTATGCAGAGCTCCCTCTTTGAAGAGAGGCCTAAAGGAGAGCTCTTATCATGAATACAGGAGACTGCTCACAAATTAAAGCCATAACGAAGCCCAAACTAAATTCAATAATTAAAACCAGAGCTGGGCTCAGTAAAGACTATTCTCAAAAAGTTGGAAGAAAAGTAGCAGATAAATGAAGAAAAATAAAATAATTCAGAATTGCAGAGCTTGTGGAAATGAGAAGTTAAAAATTTATGGTAATGGTCTTTGTTCAGCTGGTAATTAGTGTCCTGTCCCTATTTATGTTTTCTCTCTCTTGCACATTTGCAGAACTCAGATTCATTTTGACTGTATCACCTAAGCTGTTACATCCCAGACTATATTAGTAGGCAAGCGTAAGGGCTCAGTGCTTCTGAGATTTCATATTTTTATTGGTGCCTAATTAATTCATATTTACTAGTACAAGCACAATTTTGCAACGCTGTTATTTTATTGCTTGCTTGATAAAAAGGTTCAAAGTGTATGGGTCTTGAATCTGCTCCAATTTAGGCCACTTATGAAAAGTGCTGGGGTAAGAACCAGATTCCTTGTCCAAGGTGACTTCACGCTTCACATCCACTTCTGTCCTTTTTTCATCATCAATTAATATTTATTAAATATGCACTACGTGTGTGTTAGACACTTTCAATGGAGCTGAACAGCAGAATGTGCAAAAGACATAGCCCTTTCACTCGCTGCATTTCTCATTTGAGTTTGACTCATTAGCAGAGATCTGGCTGGCAGCTAGATCATTGGTAGTAACGCAAAAAGTATGGTTGTCCACAGAACTCCTCTCATTAGTTAAATGGGTGATGGCGGAATCATGGATGACTGACATACATTACCATTTTAGTGATTTATAATTAGTCTAAAAATAAAAATAATGAATTGTCTTAGTCAACTCATATATTGATTTTTTGTTCCTGTGCATAATAAGCAGATTTGGTTTTAAAATGCATTCCAGAAAAGAAAATGGGGGGGGGGAGAACCCCAAACAAACAACAAATGGCAACATACTCTGTAATTGTTTATCTTTGATAAAATATATTCATTTTATAAAATGCTGGGGACCATTGTCTATCATACTAGGAGGTCAATGATTAGAAATGTGTATCGTGTCTTTTGGGATCGCTAAGGCAATAATAATAAAACTGCTTAGAAACTTAGATAATTGGAGATAGAATTTTGCTTGAGTATAAGAGTGTAATGAATGGAAAGTTTTGCCCCAGAGTGCAGAAATTTGGATGAAGATGACAGCATTTGTCATCCTTCTGTAGGCAGAAACATCTGAACTTTACAAGTGATAAGCAAAAATAGTGATAAGGACTGAACCTGTAATTTCATTGGCACAAGGAATTCCTGGATGAGGCAGTTCCTTCTGGTGTAGCTGGTCATGTTCTATGCATTTTATACAGCCCTACTTTAGTACCATTAGTGATCCAGGCTCTTTCTTCCAAAAGCATCTTTTGTCCCTAAGACTAAGTTTTCTCTCAGATCTCTTCTTCCCTCCCCTCACTCAGTTGCATCTTTTTTTAAAGTTGATTTAAGCAAAGTGACATGAGCAGAACCCAGAGAATGTTGTACGCAGCAGTAAGAGCAGTAAAGTAGAATAATCAACTATGAATGACTTTATTATATGATACAAGGATGCAGAACGACTCCAAGGAACTCATGACTAAAAAGACTATCCACTGCTTCAGAAGCAACTGACAGTCTGAATGCAGATTGCAGCATGCCATTCTTCACTTTATCCCCTCCATGAATTTTTCTTTGTTGTAAGTGATATGTATCTTCTTTCACACCATGATGAATATGGAAATAAGTTTTGTGTAATAACACATGTCCAAACTAGATCACATTACCTGCTTTCTTGGAGAAAGGGAAGGAGGCAGAGAACACGGATGGAAAAATCTCAAGAAGAGATGTTTGAAAATCATCCTGACTTATTCGGGAAATAAAGTTAAATTATATGACTAGCAGTGGTTTAGGAATACTTGAAGGTAGCACTGATGGAAAGGGGATATTATTTAACAAATTTGCAAGCAGTCTGGAGAAAAAAAATGTTGATTTGAAAGTTTCCTTCCTAAACACATTCTCTGGAGTTGTCCAGAATGCCAGAGTTGCCGGTTATGGTTTTGATAAGATAGAAAACAACCAACAGATGTAGTATGATGGAAGTCATGTAATGACCTGCCAGCACTGAAGTGTCTTCCTAGCTTCTAATGTCAAACTATCAGAAATGTCAAGATTCTTTCCTGATTTCAAAATTAATTTCATAATTTAAATGTTTCTCATCTTTTAGTATTTACCATGTGCCCAGAAGAATAATTCTGACCCTAAATTTTAATTAAAAATGTGATATATAATTGCTGTTGCCTCTATGATTTCAAAAGTAGTGATTGTGTTTGCAACTAGGCATTAATTTAGATGAAGTTGTAGAAATAAAATAAAAAAGATTTGAGATCTTTAGACATGTATTAGCTGTGCAATCCTGTATGAGTCATTTAACTTCTGCCTCAGCTTCCTTAAATGTAAAATGGAAATAATAATGGAAATAATAACCCTTGCAGGGTTGTTGTAAGGATCAAATGAGATCATACTTGTAAGATATTAGAATAGTGCTTGGCACATAATAAATGCTTAATGAAGTTCTATTGTTTGTTTCTTTGTTTTTTCCCTTCCTTCCTTCACTGCTCCTTCTCTTCTCCCCTTCCATCCTTCCCTCTTTGATACTGTCATTCTGAGGGTAAAATTCAAACAATTGCAGACAGCCCAAGACAGCATCTGTAGATCCTCAGTGACAATGGTTGAAGAGTTGTAGAAAATGTACATATAGTGTGTGGGAAGGAATGAAAAACAGGAAGCTTGTCAGGAACCATATGTGTCTATGTAGTAAGAGGAGATAGTGTGCTGAGTTCTGTCTCAGGATCTCTGAGTTGTGAGTGCAACACCTTAGGGACGCCATCTCATTCGATATAAGAATCTCCTTCCACAATATCTATGAGTGTGCATTGTCTCCTCCCCAACCCAGAGTAGAATGTAAACTTCTAGAGAAAAAGGACTTTTTTTTTCTTTTCTTCTTCTTCTTTAAGTTCCTGGCGCTTAACAGGGTGTCTTTAATATTTTTGTTTTGGACTGGACCTATGATTTTGTTCAGCTTTCAGTAAGTAATTTCCCCTACTCATGCAGATCCATACTCTGAAATTATACCTTTAAAAGCTTTTGGCCATCCTTCTGATTCTCTTTAACAATGTCCTTTCAAAAATGTGGCATTGAGAACTGAACACAATCCTGCAGATTTGGAGTGATGAGAGAACACCAGAACTGTCACCTCCTTATTCTTGAGTGTTGTACCTCTCTCTTAATGTAGATTAAGGATGCATTTGAGGAGTTTGTTATGGCATGCTGTTGGATCATATTGAACTGATAATATACTAAAGTTTCTATATCTTTTTTCAAGTGACTTATTTGGCCACATATTTCTTCCATGATGAACATATAAGTGTAATTTGTTGAATCCAAGTTTAATACTTTACTTTGATTCTATTTATGTTTCATTCTATTGGATTTCAACTAATATTCTAGACCAATTGGTTATTTTTAATTTATCATTCATTATGTTAGCTAGCTCAATTTGAGTTTTTTTTCATTGAAAAAGGCATTTCATTTATCCAAGTCATTGACTATAGTGTTAAATGGCTCTGACTTTTAATCCATGACTCTATATAGGAACCTTAATCCTGTTCCACTTTAACCCCTGCCCAGATCCCTCCAAGTTATTCTCCTCCCCATAATTATACTTCTAGTATCTCCTTCTTTCTTTTCCCTCCTAGATGAATATCATTGCTTTTTCCCTAGAGTCACTGAAGAGAACCCAGACAATTAAATCCACTCTTATTTCCAGAGGCCACTCAAAAATTGCCACCTCTTGAAGATTTCGAACTCTCTGCAGAATAGACATAGATACACAACTTCAATAGAAAGGAATTCACTAACTGTGATATTTCCAGTAAAATGGCAGACTTCTAGGCATTGTCATCTCTTCTAACACTATGTACTCTGAACTTTCATCCCTTATCATCTGCCTTGTCATTGATTCCTAAGGACTACTGGACCCTATCATCTTCCTGGATTCTGTGCCCTCCAGACCATTGGGTACTGCCACAGTTCCTGTTATTCTCTTCATACCACGTGATCTTTTCATCTACTCATTTATCTTCCAGAGGACTAGATGTTTCCATCAGTCCTATTATATCTCATCAAGTCAAATAAAAAAAAAGAAATAATATATACTTGACACTGTGTTAAGTGCTCTGAATATAAATACAAATAAAAAAAGAAAAACAGCCCTTGTTCTCAAGGAGCTTACATTCTAATAAGGAACATGAGGAAAGGACAGAGAAGAGAAAAACAATCATGTAGGCGCATGGCAGATAAAATAAATGGAATCAAGAGTATAGCCTACAGAGAAATAAAGACATGAGAGTCATTGACTTTTTTTTTAAATGGAAGTTCTGGAAGAAACCAGCTCATCGAGCAAAGGGGTAATAGGAATCAGAGTATACTTCCAGTGCTAGAAGTCAATGGGGTTTAGTGAATTTTCAGGGTAAAAGAGCTTTTCATAATATCCCATACACTAATCATCTCTTTTTAAGGCAAATGTGACATATATCTTTCTTACCAATTCCAATATAATGGCACAAAACTTCTCCTCTGATTTTTTAATGTCTGTACATGAAGAATTTCTCCAATCACTCAAAAACTTACATGGTCAAATTTTCTTTTATTTCATTTGATATAGAAGTACACTCTTTAAAAAACTTTTCCCACAATTTGTAAGTTCCTTTAGTTGAATAGCCTTCAATGTTGGAATATCTATTAGTATCACCTGACCCACAGATTCTTCTGGTGTAACCTTTTTATTTTAAACCCTTACCTTCCATCTTGGAATTAATAATGTGTATTGGTTCCAAGATAGAAGAGTGGTAAGGGCTTGGCCATGAGAGTTAAGTGACTTGCCCAGGGTCACATAGCTGGGAAGTATCTGAGGCCAGATTTGAACCTGGGACCTCCCATCTCTAGACCTAGTTCTCAATCCACTGAGCCACCCAGCTGCCCCCTGTTCTGGTGTAACCTTGAAAACATTGGTCACCACAGCATCAAAAGTCTCCTTTCTTGCATAGACCTTGTTATTTATTTAGAGTTTTTATTTTTCTCTGAAGCACTAGCTGACGAGCCAATGTTGCTAGATTGTCTATACACTGGAGTCCCATTTTCTATATCAGTTCTCAGTTCCTATTTCCAGAAGTATGGTTCTGATTATTTAAGGTCTAAACAATAAAAATATTCCTTTTCTTGAGACCTTCTTTAGCCTGAGTCTTCTGATAATGAGATTTCTGTGTAGCCAATGATTCTCCTCAATAGTTATTTTCTATGCCAAAACTCAGTTCTTTAAAAGTGAGTTGACATGCCACCCATGCTCTATCCTCTGAAATCCAGACCTTCATAATCTCTCTATATCTATTGGCATTCCCAATTAAAATGTGAATTTCTTCTTGCTTCCCCAGAGCTTGAATTAAAATTTGGTATGTAATAAATTCTTAATAAATACCTTATTTGTTCATTCATTTATCCATTCATTCCATTAGAGACCTTTTTCCAACATGATATTATACCATTAATATCTATATATATGCCGTTTTAATTTGCTCATTCAATTTTTTTCTCATTTCATCTAACTATACTATTGCTTGGCTCATTTCTATCAAACTTATCCATAAGAATATATGAGAATGGTGGCAGTTGCATGGATCAGGGGATTGAGAGTCAGGCCCAGAGATTGGAGGTCCTCTATTCAAATTTGACCTCAGACACTTCCTACCTTTGTGACCCTGGGAAAGTCACTTAACCTTCATTGCTTAGCCCTTACCACTCTTATACTTTGGAACCAATATACAATACAGATTCTAAGATGGATGGAAAGGGTTTAAAAAAAGGAATATATGAAAACTATTTTTAATGTTTGGCTAAAATCTAGGTAAATTATAGCTAAAGCATTCTTATCCTACCACACATGGGAAAAATTGGGATTAGTTTAACTTTCTTTTTTTTTAATTTTGGCATAAGTACCTGTTTTATAAAAAAGAAGAAATTTCATTTTCCCACTTACATGTAATAATTTCCCACATTTCTTTTCTGATGCTATAAGATCTAAATTGTCTTCTTCCATCCCTTCTTTCCCTGCTGCTGGAGATGGTAAGCAATTTTAGCTGGTTATACATATATTATCATGCAAAATATATTTCCATATTGTTCATTGTTGTAAGAGGATACTCATATAAAACCTAAATCCCCAAATAAAAACACAAATAAGCTAAAGTGAAAAATAGTATACTTTGATGTGCATTCTGACTCCAACAGTTTTTCTCTGGAAGTGAATAACATTCTTTGGCATAAGTACCTCAGATTGTCCTGGATCATGTATTGCTGAGAGTAGCTGAGTCTTTCATAGTTGATCATTGTGCAATATTGCTATTACTGTGTACCAGGTTCTCCTGGTTCTGCTTATTTCACTCTACATCAGTTCATGTAGATATTTCCAGCTTTTTCTGAGAAAATGCTGCCCATCATTTCTTATAGCTCAATTGATAGGCATTCCCTCAATTTCCAGATCTTTGCCACCACAAAAAGAGTAAGTATAAATATTTTTGGAACAGATAGTTCATTTCATCCCTGCCCCCCCCTTTTAATTTCTTTGCTATATAGATTTAGTAGTGAAATTACTGGATCAAAGAGTATGCAGAGCCCTTCGGATAAGCTCTGTATCATTGTGGGATTAATTCATAACTCCACAAGCAATGCATTAGTGTCCCAATTTTGCCCCTTCCCCTGCAACATTTATTACTTTCCTTTATTGCCACATTGGGTACTCTAATACATATGAGATGATCCCTCAAACTTGTTTTAATTTGCATTTCTAGAAACTAGAGTGATTTAGAAATTGTTTTTCAGATAATTATTGATAATTTTTATTTCTTCATGTGAAAACTACTTATTTATACACTTTGACCATTTGTCAATTTCCCCCGAAGTCATTCATTGCTTGCTGACAGTGTTTCATGTCTCAACAAAAATGTTTATTCTTTCACTACTCCATAATATGAGGCTTATGGGTCCAGTTTCTTGAATATACCAACAGTAGATTTTCTCTTACCATTTCCCTATTTATTTTAGGTTTTCTTTTTTTTAGCAATTAGTGTTCTGTTCTTTCATGTCTTTGAATCATGATTCTTTGGATAAAAGAACAAGAAAAATAGTGTAAACATTGACTTTATTCCCACCATCCTTTATTATGTTCCATCCATGCCAAGAAATAGTCCTTAATTTGATCCTCCTTGTCAAATATAGGAGGAAGAACAACAAAAGAAAACTAAATGTTCTCCTTCATCCTTTAGTTTTCCTGGTTCAGTTCATTCTCACTCAAGCAGTTATTATAATATATATAGAACTTTCAATGCTTTAACATCCTCCTCTGTTGTCTCTTCCTCCTTCCATCTTTCTGAACATGCCTTTATAAAAATCTAATTTGATCAATGAATATTCAGTCCATTAACATTGTTATTTGGCAAACTACTTTTTAAGACAACCTTATTATTGAAATGGTTTCTCTTTGTGTCTTTAGAATTTTAGTGTTAGAGATTTTTGTCTCTCCTGGGTTGACTTTTCTAATAGAATTTTAGTCAATAAGATCCATTTTTGAACCCTGTGAAATATATTCTTCAAAAAATTATCGTGTTTATCAACTATTATTGGATTTCCTCTTCTTCTTTATGATGGAGTGATCTTTTCCCCCATAATAGACATTCCCCTCATTTATCCTTGTATGTTTTAAAGTTGAAATAATCAAGGCAAACAAAGACAAGACAATCAATCTATTCTGTTCTGGGCAGAGAGAATTCCAGTCAAGACAATTATGATACTACATTAGTACTAAACTTGTGCTAGGTTTGGGAACTCTTTTCTAAACAGCTCATTTGTTTCCTTTTCATTTTACTCTAGGTACTTCATAGTATAATCTAATGGCAATATAACTTGTCTTTCTACTGATGTTGGTCTTTACTCAGATGCTTTCCATCATGAATTTGTACTCTGGTTCTTAGATATCTAAACATGAACATCTCTTCTTAATAAACATTGCTACTCTTCTCCTCAAGTTCTTTTTCTATTTTTAAAAATCCCTCTTATTATTTTAACATAATTTAAAGTAGTACAAAACTATACTTATGGTGGGAATTTTATGTCCTTGCTTAAGTATCTCTATTTCACCTTTCTGGTTATATTTTTAGTTTTTAATTTGTGTACACATTTGTGAATTAATATGTTTTATTGGTGGTTCTTTTATTGGATGTCATAACAAATCACTGGCATATTTATTTTCATTTTTCTTCCTATAGTGTCATCACTAATTTGCTATATAATTAATAGGACATTTTATCCCTACCACCTTTTAAATTTAAAATAAAAAGTATATTACAGTGATGTTACAAGACTCCAGGCAAATACATTGTTCCTAAAATTATTGTTATTTTTTTGGAGGAGCCAAGGAAGGATAGGGTTAGATCTTCCTATCTCATTTGTTTGAGAAACACAGAGACCATTTACCATCCTGTTTTCCACCACTTAAAGGCCAGTTCAGAATGGGAGATTTAATATGCTCTGTTTGCCCCTACAAAAGTCTAAACTTATTCTCAGACATTATCTTCTTAACCAGCAATTCACTTTCCAAATTTGCTTTTCTCTTAAGAAGCTCATGCCTTTGATAGATAGCAACAATGAAAATATCATCTATACTTCTAAGATCTCTACTTTATTGGACAAGAATCCCTAGTCTGTTGCCATCAAATAAACATGCTAATTGTTATAAATATGAGTCTACAGAATGAATTAATGCTTTCAACAAGCTTTCATTTCCAAAGCAATGCTTTCTAGGTATCATCATTTGTGCCCAAGTATATAAACAGACAGTGAGAAACCAAATAAGATGATGGTACAACCAGGGATTGTAAAAATATTAATTTAATGGTGAGAAGTAATGTAGTTTATATCCAAAATAATATTTTATATATCATAATGATCATTATTGAAACAATGGCCTCTAAAATGTTATTGTAATATTGTTCTACTGAAGGTTTCCATATAGTTCTGGTATGTGTTCTCATAATTATATGTTACACAATTATTAAAATAGTAGTTACTGGGGCTATCATCTATTTCTAAGGATTTCAAGATGTATTTTCATTCTAATTTAGCATTGATTTTCATTTTTAGAATTTGTATATCTTTCTGCCTGAATTTATGGTTATTTGGAATTCACATTAAATCTTTTAAAATTGATATTATTTAGGTGTAAATTTACATATAAATTGAAACAAAAATAAAGCTTCTCTGAAAGCTAAACCCTCTGTTATAATTTAATGTTTATCTTCCTGTATTCTATTTAAGGCCAGACAAATTGAAACCAACAATTCTTTCTTAATAGTACATTATAAAACCTCTTAAAGGGATTCATGACAAGAGCTTAGCTAATCTAATTTCATTGTATTTGACAGAATGAAACATGCTAAGTGTCAGTCTGTTCTTTTTTAGTAAAAAGATAGTAACTTGTAGTATAACATATGCATTATTTGATATCAAAAGTAGTTTATGATGACAAAATAATGATGCTAGTTTTCATTACATGCATAACCTACATGAACAAAAAATGATTTGTATGGGTTCCTGTCATTTTACTATGAAGCTTTCACAGAATTGTGTGGGTGCCCTTAACATATGTGATTCATTCTCTTTTCAGACTTGCAGTTGGGGACTTGTTATTTAGGTTACCCAGATGTCCTTCAAAATGAAATACAAGAAGCATCAAACACCCTTCTCACCTTTTGGGAAAAAATGCAATATGATGATTCTCTTGGTATCCAAGATGGGACAGAAATCCAGAGTATAGAAAAGGGAGCTCCTGAAAATGCAATAGAAAATTAATTTAAATTATGGAAGGAAAATGTGTCAGATGAAAATAAAATAATAAATGAAGTCATCAAGATTAAAGGTTTCAATAGTATATTAGAATTGTAGAGCTTGAGAATTGGAAGAACCCTTATAGATCATCTATACTCTAGATAAATTTAAGTAATTTGACCAAGATCACATATCAACAGTGAGCCCAAGTTTCTAGACTCTCTGTCCACATACTTTCTATGTGCTTTCTATCTTCCCCAATAGAATTTAGATCCCTAATAGACATTAGATTCCCCAATAGACAATAGATCCACCTATAGATCACAAAGAATAAGATAATTAACAGTAGATGAATGTTTCTGTCTGGAACCACCAAAATCTTAGTCTTTATCATCTATTGAATTCACAGATAATTTGAGATGTTTAGTGAAGAACAATAGGGTTTAAAATGTTAGGGAAATGGGCAGGTTGAAATGTTGAGAGGTAGTAAGAAGTGTGAAATCAGGGATAAAAGCCAAAGTTGGTGTGAAAAATTCACAAATCAATCACAGAAAAGTGAATGTAAATACTAAAAGGCGTTAACAAAATAAGTAAAGAGAACATAGAAGAGAACCTTGAGAATTATCCATATTTTTTGAAGAAGAAGAAGATGAAATAAGTAAAGAGAGATGGTGTGTTGAACATAACCAGGAGATAAGAGAATCATGGAAGGCAAAGGATGAGATCATGATGGGAAAGGGAGACTTTCAAAGCTTTATAGGATCATAGATCTGGGAAGGAAGGGATCTTGGTGTCCATTTAGTATAGTTCAATCTTTCTTTTTTCTCTCCAAATTAGGAACTTTGAAACTATGGAAGTTCTGGGGTTTGTCCACAGTTTCATAAGTAGTGATTCATATACCTCATAACTCAATCATGTATCCTGGAGTGATTCTAGTGCTGGTCAACACCCTCCTCAGCAGAGATTGTATAATTATCCTAAAATCCAAGGTTTAAGATCTTTTAAAAGAAAATCACCAAAAGCCTGGATCAAGAAAGCGGATCTTTTGGTAAAGGTATCATAAGGATGTCTAGAGAAACCACATACTACATAAGGAGATCCAGAATGAATTTTGAGATATAATGAACTGAACTGTAGAGGGTTAAACATGTTATTTATTCTGAATGTATACTCTTATGCCAAAGGGGAGTGCCCCCTAATTGGCTTTTTGTCAATACATCTATCAATCATTTTTGTTTATATTCTTTTCTTTCCTTCTTATTCCTCAATTTTTGTAATTCCCTCTTTGTAAAGTGCACTGTTTTATACAATTCTAGTAAGAGAACCTTTAGAAGTATTAGTTACATATGTAGAATGATTCACTGGGGAGACCTGACATGTTAATCTCCCAGAAACTCCAAGGGAGAAGATTTTAACAGACTGGTCTACTGGAAAATCACAGAGGGGATTGTGTGAAGGGAACTCCACCCCTCCCCAGTACCATTCTGACATGCATTCCTGTGCTGAGTGCACTACATCACATGACTGCACATCACATGAGAACACCCCAAACAAAGATCACAAGGTGAAATGACCTGGGGACAAAGACATGGAAAGAATCAGGGGCAAAGTAAAAGAAATATAAGAGGGGTACCAGAAAGTGCTCATTCTCTATTTTCTTGGATGGCAGTGCTGGAGGATGGTGACTGAGAGCCAGAGTGTCATGTGGCAAGATTAGAATAAGATTAGAAATAGGCTTTTATATCTATCATCTGCCTTCTTTATTTAAGAAATATTATTAAACTCTATGGAAACTAAGAACCTAGGATTTTTCATTTAACTTTAGCAGTAGTAAGGCACAAAGGTGAGATCTGAGCTTAGGTGACTCTGACTCCAAACAGGATGTTCTCTTCACCATACCAAACCTTAACACATTAATTTTGGGCGTCTTCTAAGACTGCAAAGCACCATGGCAACCAAAGCCAAAAGTGTTTTTAAGTAATAAACCTTAAATTTTCAAAAAAATGGAAATAGTAAATATATAAGTGCCATCTTTGGTCACTTACACACACCTCTTCTTATTTTTCATTAAGTGTCTTTAGCCCCTTGAACAATAGGATGTCTACTACTTTTTCCATGATTAGGTAGGTGGCTTCTAAACACTGGTGAGAGTGAAGCCATGTTCTTTTCTAGAGACAATGTGAGACATCATCAGGTAAACCATTCACCCAATTCTATTTCTGAAGTTTTTAAGTATTATTAGTGTTGAAGATTAAAAGCCAGATATTATGATCTATGTTCCAAATATTCTTGACTATAAGGAAAAGAAACATATGTTTACATTAGTGACTTAGTGACTTAACATTGTAAGTGGTGGGCAGAATATCCTTGAAACCAGTCTAGATAAGTAGCTATAAATCTATTCTAATCTTAAAGGTTGAACAAGAATATCATAACTTAATCAGTCATTAGTCAACAAGATAAGCATTGATTAGGATTTTCCTACATTTCATGTATTTTACTATTCTAAAGGGAGACAAAATATGCATATCAAACATGCACACATAAGACATATATGACATAAGTGGAAGAGAATCTTAGAGGCAGCAGGAAGGGCTTCAAGCACTATGTAGAATTTGAGCTGAATCTTGAAGGAAGAGAGAGAAGGTATGTGGTTCATTTGAGGAACTACCATATTCTAGGAAAGAGGAACCACAGCAAGTAAAAATACAATAAGTAGAGAGGAGGAGGGCGAGGAACAACAAGAAATCTAGTGTCACTAAATTATAGAGTACTTGGAGAGGAGAAAAATTTAAGAATATTGCAAAGGTAGGAAGTGGCCAGGTTTTAAACATCTTTAAATGCCAAACAAGATGCAATTCTGCTTGATTGTGGAGGTAATAGGGAAGTCAATATGATTTTTTGAAAAAGGGGGAGAAAGAGATGATCAGACATATACTTTAGGAGGATGATTTTGGCAAGTGAGTGGAAGGTGAACTGGACTAGGAAGAGATTTGATGTAAGGAGAAAAAATATTAAAAGTTTACTGCAATAGTTCAAGGTGGAGGAAATGAGGGCAAAGACATGAGGCAGAGATTTTATGAGTAGAGAGATATTTTGAAGGTAGAAAGGTAGGAACAACAGGACTTGGCAACGGAAGGGATATGTGGATGAAGTGTCAGTGAGGAATATAAGGATGACCAGAGAGGCTTGTGAGTCTGGAATAATAAGTGCTATCTGGAGTATCATTTTATTGTACTCTGAATTTTAAATATGACATCTAAAACTGGAGAGTGCAAACTGAATACTTTTGTCTTAATATTTTCTAATATTACTATAAAAGTGTAATTAGAGAATACAAGACAACTGAATTTCAGTCTGTACATATACATACAAATAGGCTGCATGGAAAAGCTGCCACAACATAATGAATAGAAATCCAGGCTAGGTTGGTGTTCAAAACTCCATTCAGGTCCCATGTCTGATACATAATATTTGTGATGCTGGACAGGTCATTTAGCCTCTTTGGACCCTAGACCTCTCTCAAAACTGTAAACCATAGAGAGTATGCCCATCTTCCTTAATGTAGAGGGAAAATCTTTAGCAAGAGTTCCTTGAACAGATGAAGTCATTTATTTGGTTCCTCATCTCAGAGATGTACAATGAAAAAGACTAATGGAGGGGTGGAGGGGTATGCAGTTGTATGTTTGTTCTAGAAAATCTCTTTGGTTTTTATAAATGATGATTTTAAATTATAGGCAATGGTGACATTTTCGATTAGAAGTTCATAGATACACATGACTAACCAACCTATGAAAATTGTTCCATAATAACTAGAAAGTAATGAGAAAGAATTGGAAATACAATCATTATGAAGAAAGTGGCATTGTGAATTTGACACTTATAATGGATTAGCTGTTAATTTTTTTCTCCTCTGTATGTTACTCTAACGAGATTTGTCAGACTACTGCACAATTTATCTTTCTGCATGTTTCCCTCACAGTTGATGGATTACTGCTTATTGTGAACCAAATTTTCAAATAAAATAAGGGAAGAGATTCACTTCCAAAAATGAATGTGGAACTATTGTATTTGTACACATAAAACTAATGAACTTGTGTTCCCCAATCTCTTAGATTAGATCAACAAGAAAAAGAATCAAAGTCTTTATGGGGGGAGGAAATCATGGTATGATGGAAAGAACATTGGTCAAGCAGAAATCTTCTTTGGTCAAGTCATTTGTATATTTTTTCTTAATGATGTTCAAGGGAAATTATCCCAGAAAATCTTCCCCAATGAAATCTCTCAGGGACTCACTGGGACAAAAATAGGAACAAAGTAACTGTGAAGGAAAATTAGGTGTGATGTAAGGAAAAACTTCTGTATTCTCAAGTGCATCGAGGCTACCTAGAGAGGCAGTCACTTTGTTTTCCCAAAATGTCTTCAGACAAAGACCGTGTAACTTTGTATTGATAATCTATAAAATTATGAAATGTGTCAGGCATATCTGGTTCTTTGGGTACTTTCCAGGAAAAACCATGATGGCAGTGGCAAGTGAGGCACACAGGATATATGGATTAACAGAGATTAGTAGGGAAAAGGGATGGGGTAGCGTGGCAGAAGATGTAGGAATAGGGAATGGGGTATAAAGGAAGGGTGGCAGTGTGAGGAAGAGATTAGGAAGAAGGAGTTTCAGAAAATATCACAGAACCATGAATTAGAGTTGGAAGCACTCAGCAGCCATGGACCGAATGGAGAGATGGAAAAGAAATGGAGGGTGGGGAAGAGTTTGGGGTCTACATATGTGGGGACCCCAAACTCTTCTGTTTATATTTAAATATATATTTCTATTTCTATTTGAAAGCATATATATTTATATTTGAAAGCAAAATCTAGATGGTTTTCTCTGATGATATATAGTATAAGTTGTAAATATGCTCCATGAATCTTTAGTGTGGTTTATATGTGATTTCTAGATCACATAGGGTTCAGGGGAGACAGCAGATGTAATGGGGTTGGCTCAGAGAGAGGAGAGGTTTTTTGAAGATTTTCCCCCTTCTGCCTCCACTCCTTAGCTAAAGCTGCTCTCCTCAATTCGCTCTTGTCCCTCTTGTTCCCCCTCCACTACTCAAGACCAAAGAGTCTCCCCTTGATCTGTTTACTCACACTCAGCTTGGGAAACAGATAACTTCTAATGTCAACTCAATCAAGTAATACAAAAGGAATAATGGGAAGGGAAGAATGGTAAAGGAATGTGTGGAAAAGGGGTCCTGGGAAAGGAATGTGTGGAAAAGGGGTCCCTGTCTCTATCTAAACCCTTTTTCTCCCTCCTCGAGTTTGGGGGGAACTCAGGCCTTGGCAGTCTGAGCCCCCTGAGAGAAAGTCAGATTGACTCACCCCTGGGCAACACGAGCTGAGGTAAAGTCTGCTCAGGTTTCTCTTCAGAAAGTTCCTTCAATTGGGAAATGTTGGGGGGAAGTCACCAGCAGGAAAAGTGGGTATACATCAGGAGAAAGTCTTTTTCCCACCTTCTGTCTTCAGCTTCTCAAGACCTAGAGAGACCAACTCCTCTACCAGCCATAATCTTCTCCTCCTCCAGATTCCAAACCCTTGGGGTCCCTCCCCCATCAAGGTGATCAGTTTCACACACTCTTCATCCTGGAACTTTTTCTTTAGTGACAGCCTCTGTCACAGAACACATCTGTTATGCAATATATGACACACCTGCTGAGGTGTAAAGGAATTTAACTATATATTAATTGTTTAAAGATGTATTATTTAGTCATCAATTCTGAAGGATCATACTTCTTTTCTGAAAGGGAAAAGAAAATGAAATTCTATTCATGACTTTTGTGGGGAAGATTGTCATATGGCAAATTTTCCTTTACCTCTAAAAATTGGAACAACAAGAATTCTCCTAGTCCTACTCTCAGAGTAATGGAGTATATCATTTGTTTAAAAACATGGAAATAGAGTAGTCATGCTATTACTTCCTTGTACAAATCTGGTATTTCAAACAGCCAAAAAATGAGTTATTGCTTCCTTATTCAAAAAACTTGCTTTTTATATTGCTAAATCTGCTGAAATTTCAAAATTGATATCCATAGTTACATATCAAGCATTGTGGTTAATGCAGCCATACTATTCAGTGTTCAGACTTACCAGATGAATAGTATAAAGGAAAAGCAAAGATCATAAAATATCTCATTCTTTTCCAGATCTCTTAGAGCAGGCCAGATCTTTTCTATTAAAGAATGAAAAGTGCAATTATATTTCACATTCGACTGTGTTGTCAGGTTCTTTATCTTGATTCTCAGTTGGATAGGGAAATTCACATCTATGTTAATAGTGTTCATAAGGTAACCAAACAGAAGAAGATCATTAGAGAGGGGAATTGGAAAGGCATTCCCTTTGTATGTTTTTTATAAAGGTTTTCTAAAACAGAAACATATCAATTAATTTTCTGACAGGATCATGATTCTTCTGTCTTCATTTCTAAAGGAAAAAAATGTAATTCCACTCCCAAAATTTTTATGGGAGATTGTCTTGAGGCAGATTTTCCTTTACCTCTAAAAATCAGAACAAAACGCATATCTCCTACTATCCTATTTTCAAAGTAAAAGGGAATGTTGTTTGTTTTAAACCATGGAAATCCAGAACATACAGATTCAGAAAAATTCATATTAAGTAATAATTAGTAAAACATCACATTAAAACTATAGAATATATCATTTTAAATGTCTCTGTTTAAACACCCACTGTTAAATGAAGTGTGGCACAGTAGAGAGTGCTAGATAATTTTGTTTGTGAGTTTGGAAGAGGTGGTGGTATGAAGAAGTAAAAAAGGAACACAATTAATTATTAAATGCTTACTTTGTGTCTACTGGATATACTCAAGGAAATTATATTCTAATGTCATTCTTGGTTAATGCTTTTCAGTCATGTTAGACACTTTGTGACCTCATTTGGGGTTTTCTTGGCAAAGATACTGCAGTGGTTTGCCATTTGCTTCTCTAGCTCATTTTACAGATAAAGAAACTGAGGGAAAAAAAGCATTGACTTGCACAAGGACACATTGCTATTAAGTATCTGAGGATGATTTTGAACTTAGGTTTTTCTGATTCCATGCACAATACTCTGTCCCTTGTGCTACCTGACTGTCCATTCCAATAGGGAAAGACAAAATATAAAAGGGAAATCCTGCCTTCATCAGAGGACCTGAGTTCAAATACTCACTTGGATATTTACTATTTGTGTGATATTTGGCAACTGACTTTACCTCTCATGGCCTCTGTTTAGTTATCAGACAGGTGAAAGAGGTTAGATTAGAAGATCCCTACAAGTTCTTTCCAGTTTTAAATAACATGATATTTGGCTGTGTTCTGTCTAGACAGATATATTGTACTATAAAGGAACATCTGTAATGAAGTTCTCAAAGGAATCCAAAACCAGACAGAAATAGGTCAGGAAGTTTGTAAGACCCTTCACAAGGCATGCTTAATTTCTAAAAAATCCTTTTTATTTTCATTTATTGTCTCTTTTTAATTGAGATTTATTGATGTATTTTGTTTTTATGTCATAGCAATCTCTAGAGGGAAAAACCAAAGCAAAGCTGAAAAAGAACATTCAGATAAAACCTTTGCTGCTAACACAGAAAAACAATTACTGTACTCCTTTGACTTTTGAATTGTTCAAGTACTCAGATGCTTAAAAGAACATGAGAGCAGAAGTAGAGTCAGCAAGGAACCCAGAAAGGGTGGCCAAAAATTGTTGAGAGAGAAGGAAAATTCACAGAAAAAGAAAGGTCAGATCACCCAAGATCTATTTCACCTAAAAACACCTTTAAGCTTGATCTTCATTGAGAGCAACCCCATAGAGACCTTCATCTCATTTTTCTTCCCAGTTTATCACCCAATCATGAGTTCCATGACCTAATCTAACTTTAGTCTAATCCATCCTGAAGCAGGATCCTGGTGTTACCATTTACTTAAGGTCTAGCATAGAAATCCAAACTCCACTACCTTTCTAGCCAGTTGCTTATTTTCCAATTTTATTTTTCTCTTGCATACCTGGATATCCCTGTGTAGCAATGACAAAAAAATCAATTTTCCCCCATGATCTCCCATTTCTTGCACTAGGCTTCATAATCATTGGAAAGAGTTCCTAGATTGCTTGCAGTTCTATCATTTCTGCTCATGGAAATCACTAAAATAGGGTATTAGCCATGCATTTGGATAAAGTGAGACACATTCTTTGTTATTTCTTCAATATAAGAACATGATAGACAATCAGGTTTTACAGATTTTTTTTTTCTGAGCTTTAATGGATGCTTTTCCCTACTTAATAAAATTTTGGAAGAGCTTCTTTCTCCTTAGAATATTCAGCTCCATTCTTTGAAGAAAGAACTCAAATTCATTTTTAGCATATTTATCCTTTTCTTTCTTTCTAATTTGTGACATTTTTCTCTTCTTTGACCATTTAACCCAAGACAAGCTTCTATTCTTCTATGTTAATTCTTCCCCCTCCATTAAAGTGAATCCACCCCCACTTCCTTTCAAAACAACATTGTTTTTTTTATTGTTTCTGATACTTTAAAGTGTGAAGAATCTTTCCTTGAAGAGTTTTACCTTTCTTCTCAGATTGAGACCATCTTATACTTAGAACACAGAAATTTCTTGACAATGGAAGAAATATAAAGTTTATGATCCTATTTCAATTCTCTGAAAATTTTTCCTGCTCTCCATACTGATAGAAATTCTTTTTGAATACTTGTTTGTCTTTCTACCTCATTTTCTACTCACTCTATAACTTTTTAGCTTCTAATCATGTCTCTTTAATTTTATAGATATATTCTGCTTTTTTCCCTTCTATCATTAAAGTTTCACCAACTTTATGTTTACCAACTTTTACCAATTTACTTTACCAACTTGTTCTACTTAGACATTTTTTTCTCACATTTGATTATTTACTTTGATTTGCTAACTCCTTTCTCACTCTCTTTTTTAAGCTCTTACTTTTTACACGTTAAGAAATAATGAGCAGGTTAATTTTAAAAAATAACATCTTGGAAAGACTTAAAATAATAAAGAATGAAATGGCTAGAACCAAGAAAAAATTATATACAGCTACATAATTTATATTTGAAAAATAACTTATGAATTTCTGACTAGTGAAAGAATTGATAAGCAGAAACATGAAAGACATAACATATACATTTTTTGTCAGTCAATATCCTCTATAGTATAGAGAAGAGAGGTTAGGTGAGATACCTGGGAATTAATTTTTTGCAAAATAAATTTCTTTTTAAATTCTTACTTTATCCTTTTCTTTCTCAAGAATCAGTTTCCCTACAGATTAAGCCCCACTCCTCTTTCAGATAAAAAACAAAACAAAAAACTTTTCTTTCAGTATGCCTTTAAGTTCTTACATGTTTCTCTTTCCCAAAATTCAGTTTCAGGATTTCTTCATAAATTGACTCCATTGCCTATAGAATTACCTTTACAATATATTTTCTCCTTTGTACACAGTGACTGATACTCTATGGCACAAACAAAAGTAATAGACTTTTCTACTAGCAGCAATGCAATGACCCAGGACAATCCAGAGGAATTTATAAGAAAGAACACTATCCAAATCTAGAGAAAAAACTGTGGGATCTAAAATGCAAAAGAAAAACATATGATCAATAATGCAGTTCATTGGGAATATGAATTGGATTTTGATGTTAAAAGATCACTCTACTGAAAATATGAATAACATGGAAATAGGTTTTGAATATTGATACATGTATAACCCAGTGGAACTGCTTGTCAACTTCTGGAGCAGGAAGTCAAGATCAGGGGGTGGAGAGGAATCATGAATCATGTAACCATGGAAAACTATTCTAAATTTAAAAAAAAGAAAATAAAAATATGTATATTTTTCTCCTTATTCAGCTAAAATTCTATCCTCTCTCCTGTCCCTTCTCCTTCAGCCTTCTCAGAGAAAGACCAATAGTAGAATCTAATTTTGCAATTTCCCCATGTTTCTCCCCCTAAATTTTCCCAAAATAAAAACCTTGGCCTTTGTAATTTAAAACCTCTCCAAATTACCTCAATTTCTTTCTCCTTATTTAACCAATGTTTCTTTCTTCTCCAACTTTCTCTTGTGGAAATTGGGAATATTTTATAGCTTTTGCTACACTGGGCCATTTAATTGCCTCCTTTTCTTGACCAAACTTTCTTTGCCTTTTGAAATAGGCATAATTCTGTGGTGTGGAAGAGCTTTAAAATTTCAGTATTAATGGGCACACCAAGGAGAGTGTCTCCTTCTGCCAAAGCTAGTTCCTTATCTCAGTCTCTCTGTCTCTATGCAGCTATTCTAGTCACTCAAGAGGCAGAGAGATGAATTTCATTTAGTTGTGGAATCTGTTGAAGTACTTCAAATTTCATACGATTTGAAGCTGGAAGGAAACTTAGAGATAATCTAAGGGCAGCTAGGTGGACAGTGCACTTGGCCTGGAATCAGGGAGAATGGAATTCAAATTTACAGTCAGATACTAGCTTTGTGACCCTGAGTAAATCAATGAAGCACAATCTGCCTCAGTTAACTCATTTAGAGAATGGGGATAATAATAAGATCTATCTCCAAGGATTGTTTTGAGGATAAAGGGAGATAATAGTTGTAAAGCTCTTTACTAACTTTAAAGTGCTATAAAAATGCTAGATACCATTATTGCCATTTAGTTTAACCAAGAGGTGTTCAATCTCTTTTTCATTTTACAGATGAAAGAACAGAGAGAAGAAGCTTGACCAAGGTCCCATAAATACTAAGTGGTTTTATGAGCATTAATTTTACCACAAGTCCTCTAACTTCAAGTCCTCAGATTTTCTAGCTTCTATTTCTTTATTATTTCATTACTTATCTCTCCATTCTCACACCTTTAACAGAGATGTTCTAGGTAGTATTTACAACAAATCCTGTCCATTTGCTTGACACAAGCATTTATTACAAATTTTCAGCATTCTTATAGACAGTCTAATCAGTCATCTAGCTTATATCTCAAAAAGTTATGGAGAGACAAGAAGAAAAGAAAGACAAAAACACGCAAAACAGTTCCTTCCCTCAATGAATTCATAGTCTGATGGAGGAGTCCACATGTAGAGAATTGGCCATGTGTCTGTATACATGTATATATACATGCATATATATGTGGAGAAAGAGAGAGAAAAAGACAGAGAGAGGAGAGAGAGAGAAAAGGAGAGAGAGGAAGAGAGAGAGGGAGAAAGGGAAAGGAGGGAGAGAAAGGAAGAAAAGAGAGAAAAAAGGGAGAGGGAAAGAGAGACAGAGGCAGACAGACAGACAGACAGATGGGAAGTAATATGAATGAGGAAGCTGGAAGACTTCCTGCAGAAAGTGTAACTGGATTGGAGTCTTTTAAGGAAGCTATGGGAGCCAAGAGGAAGAGATGAGGAGTTTGAGTATTCCCTGCACAAGAGGATCAGGAGATGGTGTTACAAGTAGGTTAATCTTGTTGGTTCTTGTAGTATGAGGGATGGAGCCAGGTGATGGAAGACTGGAAAGGTAGAAAATGGCCATTTTGTGAAGAACTTTAAATGCTAAACAAGTCTTTGTTTTTTTTTTTTTTATTCTAGAGGCTATAGAGAGCCTCTGAGGCACAACAAGCAGGAGATAGAGCATGGATGGACTCATGCTTTAGAAAAATCACTGGGGCACCTGAGTGGAGGATTGATTGGATTGGGAAGACACTTGAACAGTCAGAAGGCTAAAGCATTTTAAACTCCCTTGTTTATCACTGCCCCTTAAATTACATATAACTCTTCAGGGGCCCATCTATTACCTAAGGAGGAAATGTGGCATAGATAATAGTGTTGCTGGCCTTGAAACCAGGACATCTTGGGTGAAATCCTGCCTCTGATATATAGTGGTTAATGTGACCCTGCATGTCTCTCAACTTTTTAGTGCTTTAAGTCATTCTCTGAAACAATAAACTTTTAAATATATTTATATAGAGATCTATATATATTTATGTATATATGTGCACATATAGAGATCTATAGATATAAAATGTATAAATATGTATCTCTATATCTCAATCAGATTTATTTATCACATCTAAATGGAGATATATGTATATATATATTTATAGCTACCTATATACATAGATATTTAGATCTACAGATTGATATCTATATATAGAGATCTATAAATAGACACATGTATATATATACACAAATATGTTTAAAATCTTATAGTTTTAGAGAATGAATTTGAACATTGAGAATATGTATATATTATTAAATATAATGGATTTATAATTTATATTTTAAATATGTATTATATTTATAATTTATAAAATTATATGAATAGAAGCAATATAGATATATTACAATAAATAAGCATTTATTTTTCTCCTACCCCATCTCTGATTTAATAGAAAAATAAAATTATAAAAATGCATGGTCAAGTAAAACAAATTCCTACACTGTCCATGTTCAAAAATATATTCTTATTCTGAATATTGAACTTATCTCCTTTTTTAGGATATAAGATTAAAAGTTATAATTTTGACCCATACAGAGAGAATTTCCTCACCTGAGTTCTGTAAAATCACAGGTCTTATCCCTATTCTATTCATTGCCTAAAACCACCTATAGTTTTATATGTATCAGATACTCAAATATATATATACATATATATATATATATATATGTATATATATATTTATATACCAGAAACCTGATTTTCGTTCACTTTAAATAAGTTGGTATAGCAACAATAGGCCATGGAAAGGCATAGCTTCCCCTTGGGTTTAGTGAGCCTCGTATATGAATCTTTTCCCCCCACTCATTAAAATTGTGTCATATTTGTGTGCCTTGTAAGCACAAGTCTTTACTTAGTTCCAATTACTGAAGCCTAGGTATATGCTTTTTTAATCTCTTTTTTCTTGCCAATTAAAATACTTTAAAGGGTTAACTTCACGAAAGAAGCTTATATAATAAATGTTGATCATATCATTAATTTTCATGTAATATAAAAAAGATAATTATATTTCATTTTCTTCTGGAGATTTAACTTGGCAGTGGAGAAAGATTTCCCTGCTGAAATGACCAGATTAAAATAATTAAACAACCCATAAAACTCAAAGTTTTTTTAAGTCTATTTTTAAAAGTATAGGATTTAAACTCTAATTTTCTTCTAGAAATCATTGCCACCCTAACTAATTTGGGTTGTCTGACAACATCCAACAGTTGGTAAAGCAATTAAGAGGAAAGTTTCAAGTATAAATAAAAGAAGGATGTCTTTTAGAAACAACCAAAAAATTCAATATCCATGAATAGTTGCTTTGCATATGCCCCTTAAACAAAATTAATTTCTTTCCACCCTTGACTTCTTCCTCTTTTAATATAGGAAAGCTGAATGTACCTGTGCCTGTGTATTTTATGTAAAGGGAAGGGAAAATGGGTCTTTCCAATAGTACAAGAAATCTACCTGAGCTATCCTTACGAGGTAACCCTCTCTGGTTGATGCTTACAAAAAAGGTAGGGATGATCCTGATCAATAGTTTTTGGAGCAGGTCAGAATCTAAATCTAGTCTCAGAAATCACAATACCTAGGTGGTCTTTGCTCTAAATAAAGGGAGAAAAGGAGAGACTTGTTATCATACCTTCTTTATCTTTCAATTCCCTGAGTAAATCTCTCCTAGTATTAGTGACAAGACTTTTTCAGGCATTATGTCTTTACTACCTCATCAAAAAACCCTGTGAGGCAAGTATCAAACACATTACTCTCATAATACTCTACTTTAAAGAATGTATAATGCATTCATTGTCACTTATCTAGAAGGACTTCATTTTAGTTCTTTCTGAGCCCATTTTCAATAAGTTTTATAGGACTGTACCAAGATGCCTTATAATGGGGAGCAATCTGGAAAGTTACAAACAATGCAGTTTTGTGAATAAAGTTAGAAAAATCCCACTTCTAGTCTTTCTTCACACACTCACCAGGTGTATATCCCTAAACAAATTCCTTTTTCTTCCTGGTTCTAGGTTTCCTCATTTGTAAAACTAAGGGATTGGAATCCATGGCCTATAGGGTATCTTTCAAGTACTAAATCTATTGTCCTGCTACATAGACTAATTTCAGGAAGCCTCTTTCACCAGAAAAGTATTAAAAGATTCTTTATCCTTTGAGTTGGTCCCATTTGCTCTTCTACACTTAAATAAAAATGAACCCATTTTTACTTCAAAATCTTAAATTATTGAATTTATTTAGAGAACTGCCCATGTGACAACTATTCCTAGGAAAACTTCATTTTGAAACAGGTGCAACAAGAGAAAAATAAAAGCTAAGTGTTAGGGAACCTGAGTGAGAGAATGCTCACAATGTCATTGAATCTTCTGATTGGGAGCAAAATATATTTATTTAATTATAACATTCCCCTATACTATCATAATCTTGATATAAAAACTGTTGCTTCTCCCAGTCCATTGCTAAGTATACCAACTGAGACATGAAAATTTAATTATCAATTAGCATATAAAAATCATTGATTTAGACCAGTAAATAATGATCATGAATTTACGTTTATAATATTCTTCTTTTGCCACAAATATGACCTCTTATTTGTCCTTATGGAGGGGTGAGGAAATTCTTAACAGGTCCTTTATTACAACTTTCTGCAATAATGTTGATGAAATAATTTGATATTTCTTATTAATCACAAGTTAACCTGTGACAGAAATACATTTGTAAGAGCTACTCAATCAGTGCACCTGGGCATCCTAAGAATAGCTTTGCATCCTCAAATCCTTTGGCAAAGTAGGTCAGCTGAGAGGGGCAGCTTGCAAAGCTCGTCTGGCCATCACTGCACTGGATTTTGTTATTAGGTAGCAATACATACCTCTCAGTGGTGGCACTACAGAAGAAAACACATAAGTTCCAGAAAATAATGGGATTCTATGTCTGTGTAACCCCAAGACCTCATTTGCCTTTTCTTAGAGAAGAGGCATCTGCTGCCTTATACTTGAGCTCAGTTATGAAGTTTGGGGCAAGCAAATTATCTTGCAGCACCAGAGGGGTTGACAAAAAGACAGCCTCTGACTGATCAAGTTCCATAAATAGATTGAATCTAAATATACTAAAATAACAGATGGGAAAAAAAATTAGGCTCCTTTGCAGGTCTATCTCAAATTAAAATTTACACAACCTTATAACCATTTTGTTGCCTAACTCAGTGACACTCAATGAAGGAATGAGGAATTTTAAGAGGTCCTTAATTTCTTAACCAAGGCTAACCTCTCTACCTTTTCAACTGTTCTCCATCTATCTTGTCTCCTTAAACAGATGGTCCTTTTGTCATCCCCACACTTTCATTTTCAAACTCTCTACTGCTTCACTTCCCACCACCCACAAACTTTCCCATGAGTCTTCTATCCATGTGACCCTTCCATCCCGGTTAACAATTGTTCTCTATCTCTTTTGCTCTCTGTAATCTAATCTTCAAAATGCTGTCTGTAATAGGTGCTTGCCTTTTCTCTCCTCATCCTCTCTTTACCTCCTTGTCATCTGACTTCAAACTGTATCATTACATTGAAACTGCTCTCTCCAAAGTTACTATCCAGTTCAGTTGCTGAATCCAGTGACTTTTACTCTAGTCTCCTTCTCCTTGACTCTCTACAATCTTTGACACTATTGATTACTCTCTCCTCCGTGATACTTTCATCACTCTGAGTTTTTAAGACTCCATCTCTACTAATTTTCCTCCTACCTAAGTAGCAGGACCACCTTTTCTCTTTCTTTTTGGTTGGATATTCCTACATATCACATTCTCTAATTATAGGTTATAGGTATCCTATTGGGTTCTGTCCTGACCCCTATTCTCTAATACCTCTATACTAATTCAACTGGTGCTCACATCAATTCCTGTGGATTTGATTACTCTATCTATGCTGATGGTTTTCATATATACCTTTCCTCCCCTAGTATCCTGACTTCCAGTCTCTCACTTCCATCTGCCTTTCAAGCTTTTCAAATTGGAACTTTAATAGACATCTTAAACTCAATAAGTCTAAGACAGAACTCTTTATCTTTCCTCCAGAGCCCTTTCCCCTTCTTCTCTACTAATCTAGAGGGCAACACCATCCTTCCAGTCCTTCAGACTCATAAGCTGAATTCCTCAACATCCTTCACCTATATATCCAAGCTGTTGCCAAAACCTGTCAATTTTACCTTTACAAAATCTCTTGAATATTCTCCCTTCTCTTCTCTGGCATTGCTACCACCCTAGTACAAGCATTCATTAAATCTTGATTATTACAATAGCCTGTTGGTGGACCGTCTGCCTCAAATATCTAATACAGCCTCCATTTAGGCACTAAAGTGATTTTCTTAAAGCATCCAGGTCCAATCATGTCACTTCAGTTGTTGCAGTTGTTAGACTCTTAATCTCTGCTAAATTTTGACTCTTTTATTCAATTTCTGAACCTATATTGACTGGACCCATTGCTAAGAAAACAACTCTTTTTTTGAGTTTCTGATTCAAGGTACCTAATGATTTTATACTCTGGACCAATTATTGCATTTGTCTACTAATTCCTATCTTGGACCCTTCCCTGCCTGAATCAAGAATATATGCTGACTTCTTGAAGCAGTCAATCTGAACTTGAGTCTTGGTGCACATGATGTACTAAGGCTATTAGAAAATAATTATCATGAAGTTCAGGGAATGGAGCCAGGATAGTGGAGTAATCCAGAGTAGCCCTGTGCCACCATGAGAATCCTCTCCAACCAACATTAAAATATAACCACAAAATGAATACAAGAGTGAAAGAACCAACAAAGAGACAGAGTGAAACAACTTTTAAGAAAAGAAAAACTGGAAATTAGGCAAAGAACATCTGAGGCACTGGGGTTAGAGAAGAACAGAGGCAACAAGAAGCTGTAGCAAGGAGGGAAAAGCAAGTCAAGAATGAGGTAAATTATATAACATAAAGAGCTGTGAAAAATCATTATAGAGAGGGGAGGTTAAAGGTGATGACAGACAATCCTTAAACTTCAATCTCATCTTAACTGGCATAGAGACAGTAAGAGAAACTCAGTAGGGTATATAATTCTATTTTACTCTACTCAGTGTGGTATAGAATTCTATCTTACCCCCACAGAGAAGAGGAAAGGGAATAAGAAGTGCAAGATATTTAATAATAATTAAAAGGGAGGGGAAAGAAAAAAAAGGTTCATTCAGTCAAGTGAGCAGAGCAAAGAGAGACAGAGACTCACACCTGCAGCACTTTACCAAAAGCAAAAGCACCAAAAAAATAGCATTGAAGTGTGGGTCTCAGCCAAATTTATCTCCTAAGCATCCTTACATAAAATGAGGACATAACTTAAAAGGATGTTGGGAATAGCTCAGGTGTTGCAAATTTTCCATTTGCATATTCACCCCTGTGATCCTTTGGGAGACCAGTCTCTCCAACGGATAATTTTAAACATAATTAAGGTACATATAATTTTACACAGGGAAAATACAACAACTTGGGGTTAAGGAAACAAAAGGGAATCAATAACAAAACCAATTAGGGGGCAGTCCCCTTTGGTAAAACAAAGTACATGTAAACAAATCTATTCAACCCCCAAAGTTCCATTCTGCACATTCAGTTTTTCTCAGAAACTCCTGGAGCCACATGCAGTCTCTGTGGGCATCTCCATGGCATCTTCCACAAAGAAATCAGTCTCTGAATTCCTAGAGGTAGCAAATTTCTTATTCTTAATTTTGTTTTTTCTGAAAAGGAACTTAAAACTTTTCATTACAAAATAAAAACACATTCTCCCCTGAGGAGGATATCAAGAAAACAAGGAAATCACACAGGAAAATATGTCTGAGGCATGAGGCATATGAATCACTACCAATTAAAATTATCAGAAAAAAATAGCAAAAAATGCTAAATAAGTTTTGGATGAAATTTCTAAACGTCCAATCCTAAATTTTATATGAAAAAATTCTAAATACCAAATTACAACTGGACTTTGAATAATGTCCAATTAAAGTAATCCATGTCCAACAACATGCACTTACCCACTCAGTAGCCAGGACCACAGTCAACTGCCACAACAAGAAAGTTAGGAAAAGGGATTAGATTCTTTTTTTTTGGTCTGATATATTTCTTCTTTCACCATTTCTTCTCAGCAGTCAGCTACAGAGCCAAAATAGCCAATTGTTAGGTACTTGATATAAATTTCACAAGGAGTGTGGTACAAGGAGTCCTGTGTCTTAAAATATTTTAAGGGCCACAACCTCGAGTCTCACACTAGGTTCAAGTACTTTTTTTTATTGGTGTAGGAGTCTCAATAAGTCTCAGCAATACTAGCAGGACTTGTTTCTCTTTTTTTGACGTGTGTGCTCTTTTGGAATCATTTTGGTTAAATAAGTGCTTCTGTAGCACTGTGTAACTGTGCTTCTTTGGCACTTTGTAGATCAGGTCTGTGCCCCTATATTTTCCCATTTCTTTGAATCAGACATATGTATTAAGTCTCATAATATTTAAATACTAATGGAAGTTTCAGTAGTCTAAGGCATTTTGGGCAGGCAGTTACAGTTAGAACTAATGGCCATAGAAAACCTACATTAATTTAATAATACAAAATCTTTCAATTTAGGGAGATGACATGTGCTTAGGAAAATTAAATTGCACATGAAATTATAAAAAATGTGCTAAAAATTTAAAAATATATATCTCCTATAATCAGTTACAATCATATGCATATATATATATACATATATATATATTACAAATCAGCATCACTTAAGGAAGGGTAGAATATAAAGGTTCTTAACCAAGAATTTAGATGCATTTTCTCTTACCTTAGCCATGGTCCACAGTATGAGTGCAAATGAGGTATAAAACCAATAATACAATGAAGAAGATAAAAATTTTCCCAAAAAGAAGTATAAAATGCAAATCAACTTAGTACAGGTCACTAATACAAGTCACTAATTCATTTTTTTTTCTGTGAGGTAATATAGGTACAAAGAAAATACCAAATATTCAAAATTCAAAAGATACAAGTTTTCCAAATTCAAGTTGTTATAGACTTCCATAAATGCACAAATAAAGTTAAGGGGTTCAAATACAGGATGGCACAAATAAAGTAATGGGGTAGACAGGTTCTTCTTCTTTGCTATGTTTAAGGGGAGACAGAAATGAAAAGTATTAATAGCAACAAAACAACAAAAGCAATAGAGTTTAAGAGGCACCACCTTCTTCCCCACGCGGAGGGGGAATTAGCACCCTGAGTGGTTCATGGACAAGCTCCATTTAAGAGATATTATTGTGGTGTCATTTGGTTTGAGTTATCAGTTATTTGATTTAAATTTCTAGAAAAGCTATAAGTTCTAAAATTATAATTTCTAAATTCATTATTGTAATTATAATTTCTATATCTATTATTCCATTGAATTTTAAAAAATTATTTGAAAGAAATTTCTACAATTCATCATTATGTGGCTCTTCTTTTTACATAAGTGGCAGGTAAGGGATTGATAATTAGGTTCTTGGAGAGGGAGAAGTGGCATTGGTTGAGTATCATGCCATTTTTCTTGTTTATCAATTCTTTCAGTTAAAGATTTTAATTCTGGATCCTTTCTAATAGGACATTAGTTTTTTTATTGTTTTCCTTTTTTGCCTTTGAAGACATAAGCAGCAGTTCTCTTTAAGTCATCAAGGTCTATTTCAGGCCACATTGGGCAATTTGTTTTAAAATAATCTTTGAGTACTGTGGAACAGTTGTTTACAAAATGTCTTTTTATATGTCCAATTCCACTTTCTGTAGAAATATCAAGATCTAGGTACCTACCTCCCATTTCAATGAGCCTATCCATAAATTGGGAAGCATTCAAACTTAGTCCAACCAGCAGGACTTTCTGAACAATCCATCATGGCTTTTAAAATAGTGTCCTTAGCACTTTGTAGTAGCATATGTTCATTGTAATCATAATAATCCCAATGAGGATCTGTAGGTGACAAGTATGGTGCAGACTGCCCTCGGGCCCTAGTAATATGAGAGATGATTATATCCCTCATATGTTCTGTCAAAAAGGTATGGAACAGTTGTTCAACATCCTGATAAGAAATGAAAGAATATATCAGCCATCTTCTTTGTGACAAGGACATCTTCATAACTGGGAACATCACTTTTAAATTCTTTAATATTCTGTAGTGTGAAAGATCTATGTTATCTTAATATTAAGCCATCCCCATTTGGTGCTAATATGGGCACTTCCCTTAAGGGGAAAAGACATTCACAGGAATCAGTCAGTGCTTCTGGTTTTCTAGGATGTGTGTGTGTGGACACTGAGGTAGTACAAATAGGAACCTATATGGTAGGAGGACGATGATTTTGGGGGGGCTGGGATTGGTAGTGGGGTGGAAGGGGGAACAGGGCAGGAAGAGGCATCAGGAGAATGAGAGGAGAGGGAATTTTAGCCAAGAGTTGCTCAAAACAGGAGGATGTTTTCTATCCAAGACACATGAGAAGAGTTCATCTGTATTTCAAGAGAAATGGGATTTTCCTCTCTGAGTAGTTTGGAAACAGGCTCATAAAATTTTGAATTAGACATTTGAATGAGATCCTCCTTTTCTACTGGATCATGTGAAGAGTGTTTAAAATTTTCCAATTGGATTTCTATTACTTGTATTTTTGCTTGTAATTTCTGATTTTCAGCCTTTTACATCTTAATATTTATAAGTAAGCAAAGAAGAATTTCTAGCAACATTAGGAAAAGGAGTCATTTGGGAACCTTAATGGTTTCAAATTTGACAAAAGTCAAAAGGTTTTCTTGTAGAGAAGTGATCATGTTTTTCTGTTTTTAATTCTCAAAAATGATATAGCATGGCTGTATTGGATATTTGTTTGGTTTCTTCTGCCTTTAGGGGGCAGAAAGGTAGCACTGCAGTTCAGCAAAAAGGGAGAAAAACAAAATAAAACAAAAACTGAGTGCTCAATATTAGCCTCTAGTGGCAGGGGTGAAGAGGTTTAAATCAAAGATTATGGGCTGGTTTTAAGGGTGAGAACTTCTTTTAGCTGGAGTGGGAAGAGGATTTTTTAAGAGGGAGTATAGGAAGCTGGGTGGGGTGTTTTTTTTAGAACAGGATTTAGTTAGGAGAAAGGACCCATTACCCTCCCCCCATGAAAAGAGAAAACTAATCCCTCTCCTCTGGACTTAGGTTTTGGGGGCCAAGAATTTAAAGCTTACCAGTATCAGTAACAGCAAGCATCAGTGACAGCAGAAGTTAGCAGAAACAGCCTCTGTGAGGGAGAGACTCAGCTATCTGTTTCTCCTGGTGGTCAGGTGTAGGTAATGAGCCTGAGAAGACTTTGAAGGGTTTTCAGGAGGGAGAAGTGAGAAGGAAAGGGGGAGAGGGAAGAGGGAAAACTATGGCAGAAGAAAAAAATCTGGTTCCTATAGTTGTTAATCCCTTCATGGTCCCCCAAAATTTGTAGAATTTTAATAATAATTAAAAGAGAGGAGAAAGGAAAAAAAAAGGTTCTTTCAGTCAAGTGAACAGAACAAAGAGAGACAAAGATCACGGCTGTAGCACTTTACCAAAAGCACAAGCTCCAAATAAAGAATCCCACAGTGTGGGTCTCAGTCAAATTTATCTCGTAAGCATCATTACATAAAATGAGGATGTAAACTAAAAGGATGATGGGAATGTAGCTTAGGTGTTGCACATTTTCCATCTGTACACAAGGGAAGAAGGAGATAATTGGAGGGAGGGGAAGGAAGGGGGAAACAAAAAGCAAAATACTGAGGAGGAACAAAGAGAAAAGGAATAGAGCATGATTTAAAGGGGATGATATGATAGAGGGCAATATACAGGTAATATCATAATGCTGAATGTAAATGGGATGAACTAACCCATAAAACAGAAGCAGATAGCAGAGTGGAATAAAAATTAGAATACTAATATATGTTGTTTACAAGAAACATATTTGAGGCAGGGTGACACACACAGATTTAAGGTAAAAGGCTGGAGCAGAATTAATTATGCATCATCTAAAGTAAAAAAAGCAGGAGCAGCATTCATAATATAAGACAAATCTAAAGTAGAAATTTATCTCATTAAAAGGGCTAAGGAAGGAAATTACATTTTGCTGAAAGGTTCTATAAACAATGAAGTAATATCATTACTAAATATTTATGTGAAAATGGTATAGCATCTAGATTTCTAAAGGAAAAATTAAAGGAACTCAAGGAAGAAATAGATAGTAATAATAAACTAGTAGGGGACCTCAAGCTTGCCCTTTCAGGACTAGATAAGTCAAACTGAAAAATAAATAAAAAAGAAGTAGGGGAAGTTAATGAAATGCTAGAAAAATTACATTTAACAGATATCTGAGAAAATTTAAGAGGGATAAAAAGTAAAATACTTTATTCTCGGTGGCATATGGTACACATACAAAGACTGACTATTTATTAGGGCATAGAAATATTGCAAAAATGCTGAAAAGCAGAAATAATTAATGCAACCTTTTCAGATCATAATGCAATAAAATTATTTTTAACAAGGGTCCATTGAAAGGCAAATTTAAAATTAATTGGAAACAAAATAATCTAATTCTTCAAAACTGGTGGGACAAAAAAGAAATCATTGAAACAGTTATGGACTTCATTAAAGAGAATGACAATGAGAAGACAACATATTAAAACATATGGGATAGAGCCAAAGTAGTACTCAGGGGAAAATTTATCTCTGCAATATTGCCTATAGTAAAAAAAAAAAAATTAAGAGGGAGGAGATCAATGAATTGGGCTTGTAACTTAAAATTTAAAAAAAATTAAATCCCTAGATAAAAATGAAAATGGAAATCCTAAAATTAAAGGAGAAATTAATAAAATTGAAAGTAAAAGAGTTATTGAACTAATAAATAAGACTAGGAGCTCGTACTTTGAATAAAACAAGTAAAATAAATAAAGTATTGGTTAATCTAATAAAAAAGAATGAGGAAAATAAAATTAAAAGCATCAAAGATGAAAAGAGTAATCTCACCTGTAATGAAGAGGAGATTAAGGTAATCATTAAGAACAATTTTACCTAATTATATGGCAAGTAAATATGATAATCTAGGTGACATGGGTGAATATTTATAAATATATAAATATTCTATATTAGCAAAAGAGGAAATAGAATACTTAAATAATCCCATCTCAGAGAAAAAGAAATTGAACAAGCTATCAAGGAACTCCCTAAGAAAAAGTCTCCAGGGCCAGATGAATTCACAAGTGAATTCTATCAAATATTTAAAGAACAACTAATCCCAATACCATACAAGCTATTTGGCCAAATAAGCAAAGGAGTTTTATCAAATTATTTTATGACATAAATATGGTAGTGATTCCAAAACCAGGCAGACAAAAAACATAGAATGAAAATCAGTCTCCTTAATGAACACAGATGCAAGACTACAGCAAATTATCAGAAGGATTATTAACTCTGATCAAGTGGGATTTATACCAGGGAAGCAAGGATGATTTTGTGAAAGAGAATTTAAGCTCCTTTTGTTTAATTTAACTTAATAAATCAAAAATTTGGAGTTCCCCGCCTTTCATACTTAGTTAGTCATTAGCACTTAGTAAGAACCTTTTACTAGAAAAAGAAGTTCATACCCTAAAAAACCACAAGCACTGCCCCACCCTAGGAAGTACTAGGCACATTGGGAGACTATGATTGATTCCTGAGATATGTGATGGGTAGAAAAAATTACATATAAGTGAGTGCTTCTGGGACCCTAGAAGTCTTTTGGTAACTCAGTCTTGTGGTGGCTCAGCTTGATTAGGCATTCAATTCTGCCTTGGATTTAGCATTGGTGGGCTCAAAGAGTTTGGCTTTGGTGACTTGCTTGGGTTGAAGAGACTTTCACAGACTTCCACCTGGAGACTGGAACCTGGTGGCTGAGACTCTCCCAATCTTCTGGCCAGAGATTGGAACTTTGTCAGGGGAATGAGCTAGATTTCTTTGGAGCATACTTAGAGTGGTAGGCTAGAAAATTCCTTATCTCCTCTCTACATTTCCCTCTATTTTTATCACTATTTTGCTGTAATAAAGCTACAAACATACTCATAGTTTAAATTTTTAATTGTTATAAATGATGACCACAACTTTTAAAAATTCTTATATTTCTCAAACCCATTTTAATTATTACAGTTTAATATTAGATAAATCATATACATAATTGACCATATCAATAATCAAACCAACAGATATCACATGATTATCTCAATAGATGCAGAAAAAGTCTTTGACAAAATAGAACATTCATTCCTATTGAAAACACTAGAAAGTATAGGAATAGAAGGACCATTCCTCAAAATAATACTTAAAACAATCAGCAAGTATCATCTGCAATGGGGACAAGTTAGAAGCCTTTCCAATAAAATCAGGAGTGAAGCAAGGATGCCCATTATCACCTCTATTATTTAATATTGTACTAGAAATGCTAGTGCTAGCAATTATAGAAGAAAAAGAAATTGAAGGGATTAAAGTAGGCAATACTGAAACTATCACTTTTTGAAGATCATATGATGGTGTAATTAAAGAATCCTATAAAAATCAGCTAAAAAGTTAGTGGAAATAATTAACTACTTTAGAAAGTTGTAGGGTACAAGATAAACCCAAATAAATTACCAGCATTTCTCTATATTTCCAACAAAACTCAGCAACAGGAGTTAGAAAAAGAAATTCCATTTAAAATCACTCTAGACAAAATAAAATATTAAAGAATCTACCAACAAACCAAAGGAATTATATGAACACAACTTCAAAATACTTTTCACACAATTAAAACAAGATCTAAATAATTGGAAAAATATTAATTGTCATGGGTAGAATGAGCTAACATCATAAAAATGACAACCCTACCCAAACTAATCTACTTATCCAGTTCCATACCCATTAAGCAACCCAAAATTTTTTTTTATAGAATTAGAAAAACATAATAAAGTTCACTTGGAAGAACAAAAGATCAAGGATATCAAGGAAAATAATTTTTTTTTTAAAAAGGTGAAGGATGGGGGCCTAGCAGTATGAGATTCTAAACTGTACTATAAAGCAGTGATCATCAAAACACTATGATATTGGCTAAGGGACAGAAGGGAGGACAAATGGAATAGACTAGGGGTAAATGTCCTCAGAAAGCTAGTGTTTGATAAACCCTAAGATGTCAGCTTTTTGGACAAGATCTCACATTTGACAAAAACTGCTGAGAAAATTTGAAAACAGTATGAGAAAAATTAGGTTTAGTTCAACATCTTATACCTAATACCAAGATAAATTCCAAATAGGTAAATGATTTAAAGAGTTAAATCATAAATAAACTAGGTGAACATAGAATAATATACTGGTCAGATTTGTGGGAAAGGAAGGACTTTAAAACAAAGCAAGAGATAAAGAACATTACAAAATGAAAAATAAATGACTTTGATTATCAAATTTAAAAGTTTTTGTACAAACAAAACCAATGCAAACAAAATTAGAAGGACAGCAACAAACTGGGAAAACCTTTTTATTACAAAACTCTGACAAGGGTCTAATTTTCCCCCATATATGCAGAACTAAGTCAAATTTACAAAAAATCAAACCATTCCCTTATTGACAAATGGGCAAGGGACAAGAATAGGCAAATTTTCACATGAAGAAATAAAACTATCAATAAGCACATGAAAAGTGTTTTAAATCCTGATTAGAGTAATACAAATCAAAACAACTTTGAGGTATCATTTCACAACTACCAGTTTGGCCAATATGGCAGCAAAAGATAGTGATAAATGTTGGAGGGGATGTGAAAAAATTACGATTCTAATACACTGCTGGTGGAGTTATGAACTGGCCCAATCATTCTGGAGGGTAATTTGGGACTTTGCCCAAAGGGATTTAAGACTACCTGCCCTTTGATCCAACCACACCACTGCTGTGTTTGTACCCCAAAGAGATAATAAGGAAAAATGCTTGTACAAATATATTTATAGCTGCTCTTTGTGGTGGCAAAAAAAATTGGAAAATGAGTAGTTGTCTCTTGATTGGGGAATGACTGAACAAAATTTGATATATGATGGTGCTGGAATACTATTGTGCTGTAAGGAATGATGACCGCTTGATTTCCTTATGAACTGGAAAGACTTCTATGAACTGATGTGGAGTGTAATGAGCAGAATCAGGAGAAATTATACACAGAGACTGAAACATTATGGCATAATCAAATGTAATGGACTTCTCTACTAGCAGCAATGGAATGACCCAGGACAATCCAGAGGAACATTTGAAAAAGAAAGATATTCACATCCAGTGAAAGAACTGTAGGAAAAGAAATACAAAAGAAAACATATGATCAATCAATTAGTTTGATAGGGATATGAATAGAGTTTTGCTGTTAAAATATCACTCTACTGCAAATATGAATAACATTAAAATAGGTTTTGAAAAATGATACAATATAACCCAGTGGAATTGCTTGTCAGTTCCAAGTCAGGGGAGGGAAGAGGGGTGGAAAAAATCATGAATCATGCAACTATGGAAAATATTCTAAATAAAAAATGAAAAATAATCATTCCTAATATTTCAATAGTGCTTTAAAGTTTACAAAATATTTTCAATATTTTATTTCAATTGATCATAATCATAATCTATGACATTGGTGATATAATTAGCCCCATTTTACATATAAGGAAACTGAGGCTGAGAGATGTTAAATGACTTAAGTTCATAAAACTCATTAGAAAGATTATGCTAAGCTGCCATATGCTCAACCTTTCTCTTCCCTTGCTTGTTGCTGCCCAGAGATTGCATTATGGTCATTGAAGACTTTCCTGACTTAAAAAAAAAAGGTTTCACCTAATACATCATGAGGCCAAATTTGTATCCTTAGAAATTCATACCACTGGAATTTGAAGGCTTTTCAGTCTTCAAAACTCACTTATTAAAATGTAAGTAATCATCTATCAGCTAATATCTTTCAGTCTCATCAGCTAATATCTTAAGACATATTATCAGAAGTGGAGGAAAACATGATTGAAGAAATAGGACATAGCCTCAGTGGGATGTAGCCAATTCCTAAATGAGGAACAGGGGTTTGCCAAAGGCAAACAATGTATTCCAGTATTTTGTTTAGGGTTGGTCTTTGCAATCAAACATCAGATTTGAAAACTGCCAGAGTTTCTTGCCAGATGGCAAAAATCCAGTGCCTTGAATGAGTTTAGATATGAAAAGCATTTGATAACTTTCTTTTCCTTAAATAATGGTAAGCTAAAATCAGATATTAATGTACTAAGTGAATTGAGTCTTTCCCCCCACTCTCTCCCCTGTTTATTTAAAACTACAACAAATAGCCCATCTGTTGCTTATTTCTGTCATACACATTTTGAAAATTTAGGATGGGTCAGTTCATAAGAATTTTCTTCATGTCATATGTGTTCCACCATAATATGATAATTTACATATCACAATTGAGTATATCTAGGTGGTGGAGTGTCTAGAACATTGGATCTAGAGTCAGGAAAACCTGAGTTCAAAACCATCTTCAGAAATGCCTTTATTTCCCAAGGCAAGTCAGACTTTTAAGCTATAAAATAGTAATGATAATAACATTTACCTGCCAAGATTGTTGCAAGGCTTAAAATATATATATATATATATATGTATGTGTACATATATATATATATATATATATATAATTTTTTAAGGTTCTTAGCACAGTCCCTGGAACCAATAGTAAGTGATAAAAATATAGATATAGGTATAGATATATAAATATAAATAGTTATAGATGATAGATATTTCTATATTTATCTATATCAATATCCATATCTTTCTTTCTATTTATATCAAACTCCAGAAATGCAGGGTAGTATATCTTCTATTCAGTTTATGGAACAGTAAACTGGATTCAGTAGTTTCATTTTTCTTATATATTATAATACAAATTTGGTACAATAAGTATAACCAAACACCTGGTCATTAAGACCATTCAATTTTTTGGTCTCTAATGTGTATGTAGCCTGAGAGTAAAAGGACACACAGGGATACAAGAAGGACATGTATAAATGAATCAATGTTTCTTGTTACCTTAAAAAACATGGGAAGAAATAATTTCTATAATTCTTACATGCCTCTTTTTTGTAATTTGGAAACTATGTCTTGGCATACTTGCTTTACATTTTGAGCTGAATTTTCTATCCTCTAAGGGGAAAAAGTAAAAAAAAAACCTACATTAGAATTATAGACATTTTTCATATGAATTTTGCATGTCTATAAGTCAAATCAAACTGACGTAGAAAAAGTTCTGTAAGTGGCTGAGTAATCGCTAAGAATATATCAATCAGTTGATTGTTTTATTCCTTCTAAAATTATAATCGCTACAAAATCATTTTGAAATTTAAAACATTTGTGTATGATTGTATAAATAGAATGGAAATGGTGACCTGGACAAGAGGAAGCACAATGAATCATATACTTTCTGAAGGACTTTGTGCAGGCACTGTTGAATTCAAAATGGCAGGGTGCCGTGGGTCAGAATGTAAGCCAGCAGGTGAAGGAGCTACTCTAGCATTTCTTTCAATGACAATTACAAGGTGGCTTTTTTTGTTTTGTTTGTTTTGATGGTGCACTGTTTTCTGTAAATTACTTTAATAATAATTTAGGTGCATAAAATGGTTTAATTTCAAGGCATTAGGCTATTTTAAGAATATATTGAAGAAATAATATTGTTATGACCATCAGTTAAGGTTGCAATTTGAGACAACCTTGACAATAACCACTAAATCTGAACTATAATTCTAAGAGCTGTTTATCCATTTCTACTGATCCATATTGGTAAAGAATCATCTTTATTATACCCTGCAGCCTGCAAAAGTATTTTTTGTTACACACCTTTCCCCAGAATCACAACCTTATAAAGGCAACAGACACTGGCTCTTCTTCCTTACTATAGTTCCTTTATTGCACTTGCTTTATTTCCCATGTCACAGTGTCTTTTTTGAAACTCCCTATTATTCCTTTACCTCCTACCTTCACTCCAGGACTGTTTTTGAGGTTAAAACAGTATAAAGAACTGAAATGTATTTCAGGACCCTTCCTTGGAAAAGAACTCCAACACCACCCAAGAGCACCAGAGTAAAGTAAAGGTAAACATGTTCATGGAAACTGATCAGAAGTGGTATTTCTTCTTGAGTAGCAAAAATTCTAAAGCTTTTCACAAATTTGGTATATTTCAAAAGAAGATTTCACCTAAACTTCCAGATAGTTTAATTTGTTATCCACTATAACTTATCCATATATTTTCCTCAATGTAGTGAATTATAATGTCAGTGAATTCATTGATATTTGGGAATCTGTAGATGGCCTCTCAGTTGTCTACCGTGAAGGTATCCAGAAACAAGGAAGATAATGACACCTCTTTTCAGTGAATAGAAATTTAAAAAATACTGTTATTTTCTTTAACATGTTCTCTCTAGTGTCATGAAATCTAGGGAGGGAGAGAATTTGTATCTCAAAATTTTGGAAAATATAAGTTTAAAATTGTTATTTCATGTAAGTGGGGGGGGGGAAATAAGCAAATTAACCTTATATGATGGGAAGAATAATAGATTTGGATTTAGGAGTACTTGGTTTGAATCCTGATTTTGTTTCTCACCACACTTGTGACTTTGAACAAATCACTTAAACCCTCTTGGCTTTAATTTTGAATTCGATGAGCTCCCCTGCCAGCTCTAGATTCAACGAGTCTATTATTTTCCAGATAATTGGTTAGAGGTAGGGACATATGAAAAAGGTTATAATCTCTTGAAAGCAAAATCTCTGAATGTGATTGTAATAAATACAGTAGAAATGTTTAGGTGACCTGGAAAAAATGAAACTGTCACACCGATACATTCTTTCCTCAGGGTTAGGTAACTTTCAAGGTCATCCAGTGAGCTAGTAGCAGAATTGCAAACCCGCTTTTACTCCACAATTCCAATAATGAGCCCAATTCTCCCCAGTACATTACTGCTGGGTACACTCCATGGCAGCTTAATGACCAGAAATGCCTAACCCTAAGTGCTTGACTACTGGGGAGTGACTTGGACTTTGGAAAAATAAAGCCTAATATTATCATTTTCATTTTGCTAGGATTGACATGACTCATCTGAATGGAACCAGAAAGCTGAAAGAAATTGAAAAGAAAAGAAAGGAAGACAAACCAAGGATGTTGGTGATACTACTGAAATAATTAAGTATCCAGCTATGCTGGGAGGGAAAAAATAGAAAGGAATAAATGGAATAGATAGTTGAAAGTTGCTGAAAAATTTGTAATATGTCCACCGTTTTGTATTATCAGCTAATACCATGGCTACCTTAGAATATCAATTATCTTTTATTGGCAGTATCAATGGAATAGGACTAGCTTAAATACGTCTATTTTGTTCTGTAAGAAAAAAACAAATAGGGGGCAGCTGGGTGGCTCAGTGGATTGAGAGTCAGGCCTAGAGATGGGAGGTCCTAGGTTCAAATCTGGCCTCAGACACTTCCTGGCTGTGTGACCCTGGGCAAGTCACTTGACCCCCATTGCCTAGCCCTTACCACTCTTCTGCCTTGGAGCCAATACACAGTATTGACTCCAAGACAGAAGGTAAGGGTTTAAAAAAAAAGAAAAAAAGAAAAAAACAAATAAAATGCATAATAAATGATTATTTATCCATTTGGGCAAATATCAATAATATATAATGTCTCCCTGACTTCTATAATATTCCCCAAAATTTCTGAATTCTCTGTAACCTAAAAACCAACAAAGATGTATACAAACTAGCTTTTTAACTCTAAACAAGTCACAGCCCCTGTGGGAGCCCTTAGTATCTTCATGGGTAATGTGAACATGATAACTGTACTCATCTCACAGACTTTTTGTGTGAACCAAATGAAATAATATATATGAAGTGATTTGTGAACATTAAAATGAAATATCAATGTCAATTAGCAGCAGTAGCAAAATCAATTATAGTCATTAGCCTTCTGGTGCAGTGGATAGGGAACCAAACTTGGAGTTAGTATACATAGGAGTTCAAATTCTGCCTCTGACACTGACTATGATCCTGAGAGAATGACAAGTTTCCTGAGTATCAGTTTTCTCATCTGTAATATAAAGGGTTGGAGCCAAGGTCTCTTCCTACTCTAAATCTTTCATCATTTGATAATAGTTAGATAGATAGCATTATAGAATACTCAAAAATTTATAAAACATTTTATTAATATTATCCCATTTTGTATATTCTTATCCCCATTTTACAGATAAAGAAATAGAGGCAAATATGAGTTGTTTTGGTCATAAGTAGATGTCAAGGACTGTATTTCAACTCAGGTATTACTGATTCCAGATCCAGCTCTCTGACCACAGTGAACACTAGGTTTTTTTTTTATGATATTCAGACCTTTTTGTCATCATTTTTATATTAATGAAGAATTGATCTGGAAGGGAACAGATGCTTCTGAAAGTTCAATAAAAATAAATGCAATAATATAAAAAAAAAACTCTAGTGTTTGCCTCAATAGACCTGGGTCCTGATGTAAACTCTGGGATTTAATTGTTTTATGATCAAACACTAGGCTTAATTTTTCCATCTGTAAAATGGGGATAAGACTTCTATTTCCTGTGTTCCAGTAGTATTATAAGAAAAGATTTGGCAGATACTTCAGAATTATAGAAATGCAACGGAATCATAGATTTAAAGATGGAAGGGGCCTTAGAGGATATCTGATCTTCTTTTATAGATGAGGAAATGAAACCCAGAAAAACTGAACAATTTGCCCAAAGCCACAGAGACAGGAAAAATTATCAATGAATCAGCAAATCAATAAACATTCAATTAGCTTTTCCTCTTTACTAGGCACTATGATAACTTCTAGGGGTACAAAAAGAGATTGAAAACAAAACAAAACAAACAAAAAATTCCTGCCTTTATGGAGTTTACAGTCCAATGGAGGAGTTTATAATCTAATGGTGAAGTTAAGATTTGAATACTCTTAATCCTCTGGAGATTGAGATATACAAGGTCTCTCTACTACATTATATTGCTATCAGTTGAGTTTGCGAAATTTAAATATGTTGGTATATATGTATATAAGAATATAACTATATCTACTATAGCAAGGAAAGTTGCAAAGATTGATTGACAGCCCTCAAGCCTGGATTATTAAGAGCTGACTGGGTGAAGATTCTAAGTTGTTGGACAGCTTTTCAACTGTCTGTCTCTGAAGCTGGATTCAACACAGAAACTGTGAATCTGAGAGACTCCCTGAATTAACCATCTCTCAAACTGCCTGCCTTGGATTATCACCAAGAAAAGGCTGAGTGTGACTTCCCCATTCATTCTGGTGGACAGAGAGATTTGGGTGAGGATTCCTCTACCTTCTGGATCTTTTAAGGACCTTCAACTGGATTTCTTCAATCTGACCCACCAAGGATTCTGGAGAGTGTGAGAATCTGGGCTTGGTGTTTTGATTTAATCCTTTATTTAACTTTTAAATTAGTTTAGTTTAGTTAGATTAAGATTAGTGTAGAAACTTTATTGGGTTAAGAATCTGGATGGGAAATAGTCAAATGGTCCATCCTTCCCTATCATTCCCTTCCCTTTTTATTAAAATTATTTATTTACTTGTGTGTGTTCACTTTCCTAAAACTTTCTCCCTTTCCCTTAAAATCCCCTTATAACACTACCCACATGTATATAAATATATATGTTATATGTGTAATTGTTATATATCTATGTATATCTTGAAAGACAAAAATTCGTAAAAAGAAGGGAATATCTTTCTATATCCATCAAACTTCTAGCTTGCTGGAAAAAAGGTACAATTCTTTTAGTACAAAAATAGATGACCAGCCTTTGGAAACCTCAGCAATTAGGAAGTCTGCTGAGATCAATTAAGATGACCTGATTATCAATAGGGAAGGCAAGGCTTTCCAATTTCTTTCTCTTTTCCCTGCCAAGAACTTAACTTCAGAGATATTACTTTAGGTAGGAACCAATGACCTGCAAAAATGTACTTGGGGCTAAAACTGTCTTGACTGAACATGATAATCTTTTAAGCAATAATGATCTCTGATTTAGTCACATAGTGAGATCTACAGTGATTTACATCCCTGGGACTGACTGAAAAATGATTTGCCCAATTAACAAAACCAAGCCAATACTTTGTATAAAATAAAAATACAATGATTAAGTTGGGATAGTTTGACAATGCTTTGGCATTGCTAACACATGGAAAATGGGCTAAATTGTACCACTCAGAAAATTTCAATAGGGACAGAATCACTTCTTTGTTGTTTGAGATAAAAAGCTAAACAAATAAAGAAAAAAGTAAAATGCAGATTTGATGCTGTTTGTTAACTCCTGTCTTTACTATATATAAAGGCCCATTCTTGGTGCTAGGGATAAAAAAGACAATATAGAGGGAATTACCCTTCAAGCAATGTGCTCCCATTGAGCTTACATGCTTTATTGACATTGGGTCACATAAAATATAGTGGATTTAAATGAGGGGATGCCCTTCAATTGGGGAATGGCTGAACTAATTGTGGTATATGTTGGTGATGGAATACTATTGTGCTCAAAGGAATATTGAACTGGTGGAATTCCATGTGAACTGGAATGACCTCCAGGAAGTGATGCAGAGTGAAAGGAGCAGAACCAGGAAAACATTATACACAGAGACTGATACACTGTGGTACAATCGAATGTAATGGACTTCTCCATTAGTGGCAATGCAGTGATCCTGAACAACTTGGAAGGATCTATGAGAAAGAACATTATACACATTCAGAGGAAAAACTGTGGGAGTAGAAACACTGAAGAAAAACAACTGCTTGACTACATGGGTCGAGGGGGATATGACTGGGGATGTAGACTCTAAATGAACATCCTAGTGTAAACAACAACATGGAAATAGGTTCTGATCAAGGACACAAGTAGTACCCAGTGAAATTGCACATCAAAAATCTATGGGAAGGGTGGGGGGAGTGGAGGGAGAGAAATAATATGATTCTTGTATCCAAAGAATACTGTTCTAAATTGACTAAATAAATTAATTTAAATTTAAAAAAATATATAGTGCATTTATATGAATCATTAAATGGGAACTCATTAATGGATAATTAATGCCACTGACTACCCCCATATTTGTTCCCCAAATTAATTTACTTTGTAATTCTGCTCTCTACTACAATGTATATATATATATATATATCTTTATATATATATATATATATAACTTTCAAAAGAGTCAGGATAGTAGAGCTTTTTGATAAAATGGAAAATTATTCTTTCTTCCAAAGCAACTCAAGATAATGAGATTTATACATTATCAACTAAACACAGGTCATGGTGTTGATACATGTTATGATGATTTGTGTGTACATCTTTCCAAGACAAGTCTAAAGTTAGTCCAGTCCACTTCTGATGATTACTAGCATATTTCTTGTTCTTCAGAAGACTCAAGTCACTTCTAAATAGATTTTATGGATACTTGAATACACAGGAAAAAACTGTGACCACCATTACAAAGACTTACTCTAGAGATTTAGCATGATTTTCTTTTTAAGTACTTTTACTGTCTTTTTCTATTTATTGTATCTTCATTAGTGAAATAAAAATTTGCATTTCAAAGGTATGCATGAATTCTACACGTCTTATATGTTATACTACATAACAAGTCTATAACACATTTGTTAATTAGTTACTAATTGATTATAACCAAGGCAAAAGACAAAAGTAGTTTTCATAAAAAAAAATGCCTTTGGGCATGCCTCTAGCATAATTAACAAATTTTCTCAATTTTTTTTAATGTTTAGGAAATTAACTATATTTTATCTTCAAGAGTTGGAAGAGACCTTTGGGATTGTTTGACCAAACCACACCTCATGCATGTCTCTCTTTTTTAAAACCTCCCAGAAGTGATTGTTAAGCCTCTCTTTAATATATAGTGTGATGGAAAGAACTCAGTAGATAGCAAAGAAGTCAGTCTAGTAGCCAAATAATTAAACTTAGTTGGGGGTGAAGAAGGTCTGAGCAAGAACTATTCCAAATCCAAAGATGTGCACTTAAAAAAAAAAACAACAGGAAACTGAGAAGAAAAAAATCTATAAAAATAGACATGAAATCTAATGTGTGTCTGGAGACTGGGGAGTAGAATAATTCTGTAAAAAGAAAAAAAAAGATGAAGGACAAATATATACTTGAACTTATGGGATGGATACCTGCCCAGACTCAAAGAATGAGGAGCTGGGTCAGGTGAGGACACAGCCTCCCATGCTCCAAGGAATGAAGATATGAATTCACAGAATCCACCAAGAGAGAAATTATCTAGTAATAGTGAGAGAGAAAGAAAGGAGTGGGACCGCTTGATGTCTCCTAGATGAGTTTAGTTAAAGCCAAGAGACTCTTTTTCACCTTAGAAAAAACAATAGAGAGATTGGTTGTCTTCCTAGGTCTCACATATAGAACATGATGGAGAGCTTTTTAAGGATGTTAACTTCTGTCTACTCCTTGTGATACATAGAAAAATAAATGATTCTGAAAAAGAAGGAACAGAGAAAGCATTTATGTCTCATTTAGAATGGTACAGTGGAAGGAGCACTGGACTTGAGTGAAGGAGAAATTTGGGTTTGAATCCTGCCTTCAACCATTATTACTTCATGAAGAACAAATAAAGGACTTTGCCTCATTGAAATTAAATGTCTTTCAAAGCAAATGAACTGGCAGTTCTCAGAGGAAGAAATCAAAACTTTCTGTAGTCATATAAAAAATGCTCCAAATTACTATTCAGTAGAGAAATACAAATAAAAATGGCTCTGAGATCCTACCTCACACTTATAATATTTTTTGAGGATTTCTTATTTTATTTTTTATTTTTTTTAATTTTCTCAATTTTGAACATTATTCCTGGTTACAAAAATCATTTTCTATTCCTCCCTCCCCTTCCATAGCCGACATACAATTCCACTGTGTATTACATGTGTCCTTGAGCAGAATCCATTTCCATATTGTTGGTATTGCACTAGGATGTTCATTCAGAGTCTACATTCCCAATCTTATCCCCCTAGACGCATGTGATCAAGCAGTTGTTTTTCTTGTCTTTATACTCCCACAGTTTTTCCTCTGAATGTCACACTTATAATATTGGTCAGCATGACCAAAAAGATGAATTATGGAGGGGATGTGGAAAATTTGGGACCTACTTGTACATTATAGCAGCTCTTTTTGTGGTGGAAAAGAATTGGAAATGGAAGGGATACCCATCACTTGGGGAATGGGGGAATGAATGAATAAGTTGTGCTATATGTTTGTAAAAGAATGCTATTGTCCAATAAGAAATGATGTATAGGACTAGGATGACTTCAAAAAACCTAGAAAGACTTTATGATGCAAAGTGAACTGAGAAGAACCAAGAGAACGATTTATATAGTAACAAAAATATTATACTGTGAAGGACTAAACTATTACCAGCAAAGCAAGTTTCCAAAATAAACATGAAGGATCCATGATGAAAAATGCTAAGACTTTAAAACCAAACAAGACATAGAAAGAGTCACAAAGTGTAAAATAAACAATTTTTATTACATCAAATTAAAAAGGTTTTGTACAAACAAAACCAATGTAACCAAAATCAGTAGGGAAGCAACAAATTGGGAAACAATCTTCATAACAAAAACCTCAGACAAAGGTCTAATTACTCAAATTAATAAAGAGCTAAATCAATTGTACAAAAAATCAAGCCATTCTCCAATTGATAAATGGGCAAGGGGCATGAACAGGCAGTTTTCAGCCAGAGATAACAAAACCATTAATAAGCACATGAAAAAGTGCTCTAAATCTCTTATCAGAGAGATGCAAATCAAAACAACTCTGAGGTATCACCTAACACCTAGCAGATTGTTCAACATGACAGCTATGGAAAGTAATGAATGCTGGAGGGGATGTGGCAAAGTGGGGACACTAATTCATTGCTGGTGGAGTTGTGAATTGATCCAGCCATTCTGGAGGGCAATTTGGAACTATGCCCAAAGGGTGATAAAAGACTGTCTGCCCTTTGACCCAACTCAACTAAAGCACTGCTGGGTCTGTACACCAAAGAGATAATGGACAAAAAGACTTGTACAAGAATATTCATAGCTGCACTCTTTGTGGTGGCCCAAAATTGGAAAACGAGGGGATGCCCATCAATTGGGGAATGGCTGAACAAATTGTGGTATATGTTAGTGATGGAATACTATTGTGCTAAAAGGAATAATAAAGTGGAGGAATTCCATGGAGACTGGAACAACCTCCAGAAAGTGATGCAGAGTGAAAGGAGCAGAACCAGGAAAACATTGTACACAGAGACTGATACATTGTGGTACAACCGAATGTAGTGCACTTCTCCATTAATGGCAATGCAATGACCCTGAACAATCTGCAGGGATCTAAAAAATACTATCCAGAAGCAGAGGATAAACTGTGGGAGTAAAAACACCAAGGAAAAGCAACTGCTTGACTACAGGGGTTGAGGGGATATGACTGAGGAGAGACTCTAAATGAACACTCTAATGCAAATACCAACAACAGGGAAATGGGTTCGAGTCAAGAACACATGTGAAATCCAGTGGAATCCTGCGTCGGCTATGGGAGAGGGAAAGGTGGTGGGAGGGGCGGCGGGGAGGAAAAGAAAATGATCTTTGTTTCCAGTGAATAATGTTTGGAAATGACCAAATAAAATAATGTTTAAAATTAAAAAAAAAGTGGGGACACTAATTCATTGCTGGTGGAGTTGTGAACTGATCCAGCCATTCTGGAGGGCAATTTGGAACTATGCCCAAAGGGTGATAAAAGACTGTCTGCCCTTTGATCCAGCTATAGTACTGCTGGGTTTGTACCCCAAAGAGATAATAAGGAAAAAGACTTGTACAAGAATGTTCATAGCTGTGCTCTTTGTGGTGGCCAAAAATTGGAAAATGAGGGGATGTCCTTCAATTGGGGAATGGCTGAACAAATTGTGGTATGTGTTGGTGATGGAATACTACTGTGCTAAAAGGAATAATAAAGTGAAGGAATTCCATGGAGACTGGAACAACCTACAGGAAGTGATGCAGAGTGAGAGGAGCAGAACTAGGAGAACATTGTACACAGAGACTGACACACTGGTATAATCAAACGTAATGGGCTTCTCAATTAGTGGCATTGCAATGTCCCTGAACAATCTGCAGGGATCTAGAAGAAAAAACACTAGCCACAAGCAGAGGACCAATTGTGGGAGTAAAAACACCGAAGACGAGCAACTACTTGACTACAGGGGTTGAGGGGATATGACTGGGGAGAGACTCTAAATGAACACCCTAATGCAAAAACCAACAACGTGAAAATGGGTTCGAATCAAGGACACATATGATCCCCAGTGGAATCGTGAGTCAGCTATGGGAGGGGTGGTGGGAGGGGGGAGGAAAAGAAAATGATCTTTGTTTCCAATGAATAATGTATGAAAATGGCCAAATAAAATAATGTTTAATAAAAAAGAAAAATACTATTCATAATCAGAGAAGGAACTATTGAAGTCTAATTGCCTATCAAAGCATGCCATCTTCCACTGTATTTTCTTCATGAGTTTTTTTTATTATATGTGTGATATATATGACGTGAGCACTATACAAATATGTATTGCATGAAAGCATGGGTAGAACCTCGATCAGACTATTTACTACCTTAGGGAAGGGGAAACAGAGGAAAGAAGAAAATATGAATCCTAAAATGTAAGAAAATACTTGTCCAAAATTCTTTTTACTTGTAACTAAAAATTAGTTAAAAATAAATAAAAGTGACAGTAAAATAAAAGAAATTAAATGTCTTTTTAAAACATTTCAATTTATAATTTATTTAAATATATTATTTTCTTTTTTAAATTGGGAATTCCAAATTGACTCTTTCCCTCCTACCTCCTCCCACACTCACCTATAAGGTAAATATGATATCAATTATAAATATATGTGAATTCAGGCAAAATAGGTTTTGATATTGACCATGTTTTTAAAAGCAAGGAAAATGATATAAGAAAATTTAATTTCAATTATCATTCATAGTTTTTCAATTTTCTCTCTGGCAGTTGATATTTTTTCATCATTTGTCCTTTGGAATTGTCTTGGATCATTGATCAAAATAGCCAAGTTGTTCACAGTTGATCATCATTACAACACTGGTGTTACTATGCACAGTGATCTCCCTGTTCTTCTCACTTCACTTTGCATCAGTTCATATAATTCTTGTCATGTAATTTTCTGAAAGCACCACTCCATCATTTCTTATGGCACAATAGTACTCCATCCCCATAATATGCTACAACATTCTCTCCCAGTTGATGAATATTCCCCCAATTTACAATTCTTTGCCACCACAAAAAAGCTGCTGTAAATATTTTTGTACATATATGATCTTTTGAAATGAATATGTTCATACATTGGGGTTATGGTTAAAAAATATATATGTATGCAAGTGAATACAAACTCCTTGAGGATAGGAACTATTTCATGTGTTGTTTCTACGTACCCCTTTCAGCTAATATAGTTATTGGTTTATTAAAGGTTTTTAAGAAATGTTTGTTAAATATGTGTAGTGGTCTTTGTAATTTTACAACACTGTATAAATGTCAGGTTCATGCTAAATATTTTCAACCCTACTGATCATTCTAACTTTTAGAAGAGAATTATATATTTGAGAAATGAATAATATGTTAGTAAGATCAAAACTGAGAATGAGATTTAAAAAAATGAAAAATCAAGGTTTAAAGTATAGGAAATAGTAGGCTATAGGGTCAGGGATAGGATACTCTAAACAAAGGCTAGAAAAACATTTATTTGTCTGTTGTCCTAAACAGCTAATCCAAAGAATTTAAACTTAAAATGGAGAAAATAGCTCAGATGTATCTGTCAAATTATATGCCAAAAAGAATAGCAGGTATCAGTAGAAAGGACAGAAAAATCACAAGAGAATATTTCAGAGAAGGTTCAAGAATAAACCATATGGTCTGAGATATCTACTTAAAAGTGTACATGGAATGTATATAAACAACAAGGTGAATTAAGTAGCTTAATGCAGAGAGCCAAATCCTGTCTCAAAGGACTAACTGAGACTTGGCAGGATAGGAATCATGACTGATTACAACATAGTAAAACCACAATTTATTTTAAAATATAGAATAGATGAAAGCAGTAATGGAATAGTATTGTGAATTAACTGGAGAAAATCATAATGGTTTTAGATGAGGGACAATGGAAGGAGAAACCAGAGCCATATTAACATAGGGGGTATACTGTTATATAGACCACCTGTTAGAGGAAATAATTAGATCAGATGTACAGGAAACAGATAACAAATCAGTATGAAAGCATAATATAGCAGTGATGGGGAACTCTAATTATTTGTACATCTGTTGGAACTCTCTGCCAAAATCAGAACACCTGATAAACTCTTGACTTGCCTTAATGATAATTTCATTTTGATTCTAGCATAACTTGTTCTTAATGAACCCTTGCTGGATAAAAGTGATCACTCTATTTGTCTACATACCATCCATTTAATAATTCATTCTAGAATTTATTCTAGTGATCATTATCAATGCGACATATTGGTTATATTTGGTCTAAATCTCTTTCATTTTTTTTTCTTTGAGCAGGTACATTTAATTCCAATGATTTTATTTTTAGCTAGAAAGAACCTTAGAAATAATGTCACTCAAATCTCTCATTAAAGTTGAGGAAACTAAGGCCAAGAGAGATTAAGACGCTATTTAAGGTCACATAGTTTGTGGGACAGAGCTTCAATTCAAATCCAGCTTTTCTAGTTCCAAATCATATATTCTGCTTGACTACATTATACCATATCTCTACTCATCAAACTCTAGTCCTGAAAGGGCTCTGTCATTCTCTCTGATGACTCAAATATCACCGAAGTCTTAAAATAATTTTGGAGTACCCCATTCCTTCATCATGCATCCTGATCCCAAACCTCTCACTTTTATATTTTTGGACCACATTCCTCAAGTCAGGGGTATGCTGAAGCCAATTCTGATGGATCCATAGGCAAGGACTACTAACTTTTCAGAACAATACTTGTACTTCAGAAATGGACAAAGTACAAATCAGGGCTTAACTTGTTTTGTCAATGCCTGAACTTAAGAACATGATGGAGAAAATATTAATAATGAGGATTAAAATTAAAAATATGCCTTGAATGTTTTTTAAATTAAAGAAATAGTTGTTAAACATTTACAAGAACCTACCATCTCAGACCATCAGAAACACATAGAATTTCCTTATTGGATCCTGAGATTTCCCCACAGATCCCTTCCCAAAGAGCCATTACATAAAAAGTCATATTTTATTAATTATTATCAAAGCATTAATACATGAATATCCCAATACTGTCAAAATACAAACTTCATTAGGAATATGCCACTTTTATCAAAAATCTTTTTTTCTCTTTTAGGTATTAATATTGTCCCATTTGAAGTAGTTCAGAAAGAGCTAAACTTGAAGCCAAGAAGTTGTGGATTTAAGTCCTGCCTGTAAACATTCTGGCTTAGTGGTTCTCAACCATTAATTCAGTGCTCTAAAAAACTCCACTATGATCAGTTGCACGGAAGGTGCTAACCTACAGCTGTAGAGAAGATTTTTTCACCTTTCCTCACCTCACCTGGAATTACTTATATCAAAGTAATCACAGGTCCTGTCTCTGATGCAGTTCTTGACCCTACACTAATCAGTGCACCTTTTGTTGTTTTTATGTCATTTACCTGTCCTGTCTGACTCTTTGTGATCCCATTTGGGGTTTTCTTGGCAAAGATACTGGAGTGGTTTGTCATTTCCTGCTCCAAATCAATGGGCCTACCATGTTCTTATTCTTATTTTCCATAACATGTCTGAAGCAACTCCTTTTCTTTTCTATTCTTTTCTTTTCTTTTTTTTCCTTTTGTTATTTTTCTAAGCCTCAGCTAATCTGAGGTTTAGGTTCAATATTTTTTTCTTTCTGTATCAATGAATTTAGTCTTAACCACTTAACCAACTTTTTTTATATGTACCCTTTTAAAATCTGAGCTGACTAGAGAATATGTATATAGCCATATTTGTGTTTTAGGGATTGTAATTGTGAGAAGTCTCACACCTTTCAACTGGAAATTCCTTCAGGCCCTTGGGTCTCCTTGTCCTGAAATTATTCCTGTGTAAGCCTATTTACTCTGGAATATCCTCTTCAAAGGCTGCTCCAGTTCTACCAGTTAAAAATTTCTCCTGGAGCCTCCATTTTGGAGAATAAAAATGGGCCAGTTACCCTCCATCCCCTGAGCACTTTTAATTCTATGGATTTAAAAACTCTGGATCCATATCTCTTCTCCCACTGCTTTTAAACTTCCTTTTCGATCTTATGCTCCTCCATTAGAATGTAAGCTTCTTTTTTTTTAACATTATTTTATTTGGTCATTTTCATACATTGTTCATTGGAAACAGATCATTTTCTTTTCCTCCCCCCACCCCCACCCCTTCCATAGCCCAGGTGCGATTCCTCTGGGTATCACATGTGTCCTTGCTCTGAACCCATTTCCTTGTTGTTGGTATTTGCATTAAGGCGCTCAATTAGTGTCTCTCCTCAATCATGTCCCCTCAACCTCTGTAGTCAAACAATTGCTTTTCCTCGGTGTTTTTACTCCCTCACTTTGTCCTCTGCTTGAGGATAGTTGTTTGTTTTTTTTCTCATAGATCTCTGCAGGTTGTTCAGGGACATTGTAAAGCCATTACTGGAGAAGTCCATTACGTTCTCTTGTACCACAATGTGTCAGTCTCTGTGTACAATGTTCTCCTGGTTCTGCTCCTCTCATTCTGCCTCACTTCCTGGAGGTTGTTCCAGTCTCCATGGAATTCCTCCACTTTATTATTCCTTTTAGAACAATAGTATTCCATCATCAGCATATACCACAATTTGTTCAGCCATTCTCCAATTGAAGGGCATTCCCTCATTTTCCAATTTTTGGCCACCACAAAGAGTGCAGCTATGAATATTCTTGCACAAGTCTTTTTCCTTATTATCTCTTTGGGGTACAAACCCAGCAGTGCTTTGGCTGGATCAAAGGGCAGACAGTCTTTTATCGCCCTTTGGGCATAGTTCCAAATTGCCCTCCAGAATGGTTGGATCAATTCACAACTCCACCAGCAATGCATTAATGTCCCTACTTTGCCACATCCCCTCCAGCATTCATTACTTTCCTTTGCTGACATGTTGAACAATCTGCTAGGTGTGAGGTGATACCTCAAAGTTGTTTTGATTTGCATCTCTCTGATTATAAGAGATCTAGAACACTTTTTCATGTGCTTATTAATAGTCTTGATTTCTTTAATTGAAAATTGCCTATTCATATCCCTTGCCCATTTTTCAATTGGAGAATGGCTTGATTTTTTGTACAACTGGTTATCTCTTTATGGATTTGGGTAATTAGATCTTTGTCAGAGGTTTTTGTTATGAAGATTGTTTCCCAATTTGTTGCTTTCCTTCTAATATTAGTTACATTGGTTTTGTTTGTACAAAAACTTTTTAATTTGATGTAGTCAAATTATTTATTTTGCACTTTGTGACTCTTTCTAAGTCTTACTGGGTTTTAAAATCTTTCCCTTCCCAAAGTTCTGACATGTATACTATTCTGTGTTCACCTAATTTACTTATAGTTTCCTTCTTTATATTCAAGTCATTCATCCATTCTGAGTTTATCTTGGTGTAAGGTGTGAGGTTTTGATCCAAACCTAATCTCTCCCACACTGTCTTCCAATTTTCCCAGCAGTTTTTTATCAAATACTGGATTTTTGTCCCAAAAGCTGGGGTCTTTGGGTTTGTCAAAGACTGTCTTACTGAGGTCATTTACCCCAAGTCTATTCCACTGATCCTCCTTTCTGTCTCTTAGCCAGTACCAAATTGTTTTGATGACCGCTGCTTTGTAATATAGTTTGAGATCTGGGATTGCAAGGCCACCTTCCTTTGTATTTTTTTTTTCATTATTTCTCTGGATATCCTTGATTCTTTGTTCTTCCAAATTAACTTTGTTATGGTTTTCTCTAATTCAGTAAAATAGTTTTTTGGTAGTTCAATGGGTATGGCACTAAATAGATAGATAAGTTTGGGTAGGATGGTCATTTTTATTATGTTAGCTCGTCCCATCCATGAGCAATCAATGTTTTTCCAATTGTTTAGATCTAGTTTTAATTGTGTGGAGAGTGTTTTGTAGTTGTGTTCATATAGTTCCTGTGTTTGTCTTGGCAGATAGATTCCTAAGAATTTTATATTGTCTAGGGTGACTTTAAATGGAATTTCTCTTTCTAATTCTTGCTGCTGAACTGGGTTGGAGATATATAGAAATGCTGATGACTTGTGTGGGTTTATTTTGTATCCTGCAACTTTGCTAAAGTTGTTGATCATTTCAATTAGCTTTTTGGTTGATTCCCTGGGATTCTTTAAGTAAATCATCATATCATCCACAAAGAGTGACAGCTTCGTCTCCTCATTGCCAATTTTAATATCTTCAATTTCTTTTTCTTCTCTAATTGCTACTGCTAGTGTTTCTAGTACAATGTCAAATAGTAGAGGTGATAATGGGCATCCTTGTTTCACTCCTGATCTTATTGGGAAGGCTTTGAGTTTTTCCCCATTGCAGATGATGTTTGCTGATGGTTTTAGGTATATACTCTTTATTATTTTTAGGAAAGGCCCTTCTATTCCTATACTTTCTAGTGTTTTCAATAGGTATGGGTGTTGTATTTTGTCAAAGGCTTTTTCTGCATCTATTGAAATAATCATATGATTTTTGTCGGTTTGCTTGTTTATATGGCCAATTATGTGGATGGTTTTCCTAATATTGAACCATCCTTGCATTCCTGGAATGAATCCTACCTGATCGTAGTGGATAACCCTTGTGAGGACTTGCTGTAGTCTTTTTTGCTACTATCCTATTTAAGATTTTTGCATCTATATTCATTAGGGAGATTGGCCTATAGTTTTCTTTCTCTGTTTTTAACCTGCCTGGCTTTGGGATCAGTACCATGTTTGTGTCATAAAAAGAATTTGGTAGAACCCCTTCTTGGCTTATTCTGTCAAATAGTTTGTATAGTATTGGGGTTAGCTGTTCTTTGAATATTTGATAGAATTCATTTGTGAATCCTTCTGGACCTGGGGATTTTTTCTTAGGGAGTTATTTGATGGCTTGTTCAATTTCTTTTTCTGATATGGGGTTGTTTACATAATTTATTTCTTCTTCTTTTAGTCTAGGCAATTTATATTTTTGTAAGTATTCACCCATATCACTTAGACTGCCATATTTTTGCCATATAATTGGGCAAGGTAGTTTTTAATGATTTCCTTGATTTCCTCTTCATTAGAGGTGAGGTCTCCCTTTTCATCTTGGATACTGTCAATTTGTTTTTTTTTTCTTTCCTATTTTTAATTAGACTGACCAGTACTTTGTCAATTTTATTTGTTTTTTCAAACTACCACCTTATAGTCTAATTTTTTAAATCAATAGTTCTTTGACTTTCAATTTTATTAATTTCTCTTTTGATTTTTAGGATCTCTAATTTAGTCTTCATCTGAGGATTTTTAATTTGTTTACTTTCTAGTTTTTTAATTTGCATGCCCAATTCATTGACCTCTACCCTTCTTAATTTGTTTATATATGAACTCAAGGATATAAATTTCCCCCTGAGTACTGCTTTGGCTGCATCCCATAGGTTTTGAAAGGATGTCTCACCATTGTCATTTTCTTCAATGAAGTTATTAATTGTTTCTACAATTTGTTCTTTAACTAGCTGGGTTTGGAGAATCAAATTGTTTAATTTCCAATTAATTTTTGATTTATCTATCCATGTACCCTTACTAATTATTATTTTTATTGCACTGTGGTCTGAGAAGGTTGCATTTATTATTTCTGCCCTTTTGCCCTTGTTTGCAATGATTTTGTGCCCTAGTACATGGTCAATTTTTGTGAATGTACCATGTACTGCTGAAAAGAAGGTGTATTCCTTTTTGTCCCTATTTATTTTTCTGCATATGTCTAGTAACTCTAATTTTTCTA